>NW_008681949.1:7056-67203 GCF_000695815.1 Acanthisitta chloris
CTTTGGAGATGTAGTTTGTGCATTATCACAGAATCAAACATGGCACTTTAAATAATGCAGGTTGGTACTGTGGACTGTCCACATTCCTAGGCACAAGGTGGTCTTCCCTGTTGTGGACTCCTCATCCAGAAGCAATGAAGAGGAAAAATCAGTTGGTTACTGCTTTGTCTTTCCCATATCCCTAAAGTTATGTAGAAAGTTCTAGAAAAGGCAGTTTGTGCATTATCACAGAATCAAACATGGCACTTTAAATAATGCAGGTTGGTACTGTGGACTGTCCACATTCCTAGGCACAAGGTGGTCTTCCCTGTTGTGGACTCCTCATCCAGAAGCAATGAAGAGGAAAAATCAGTTGGTTACTGCTTTGTCTTTCCCATATCCCTAAAGTTATGTAGAAAGTTCTAGAAAAGGCAAGATGGGCTTCGTTGTGGAAAAGGTGGAGAACCACTAGTGAGGACCTTTTCAGCACTCATACAGCCTCCTGCTAATGGCTGAGGGTTCGACTTGCAGCCAGCTGTTATTTATTGGGAGATGGATTGGGCAGCTTTTTCTCTCAGCCCTCCCCTGCCTATTACATTCCTCTTTATAAAAGTGTGTGTTTGTTTCTTGCTGTCCCCACATAGCTGATATACACTGACTCAGCACAATCTCGGGACCCAATACTGATTTATTGACAGATCTCAGGGAGCCAATACCACCCACTATCTCCACAATATTTTGAGAGAATTCCACAGATGTTTGAAGTTCTCAAGGTGGTTACATGACTTTTAAAAACAGGAGTCTTTCTTTGTTTTACATTCATCTCAATCTTTGTTTACAGTCTGTGCTGCTTGGAGATAGCTGTGTTCAGAGCAGGAAGCCAGCTGAGCTGATACTAATTCTGGCAGATGGGACAAGTGTGTAGTCATTCAGTGACACTCCATGGTGCCCTTTGCAACACTCTCTGTGACCCACTGTGGCACAGTATGCCAGGCTATCAACTACAAGGGGATAAGGAGCCAATGTGTTTGTTCCAGACATCTTTCTACAGAACAGTAGCATTTTGGCAGAGGGATAAGGTGGTAGAGAGGTGCACAAGCAACTGTTTCATTGGAAGGCTGCTAAACTGCACTCAGAGGTGAGTGCCCAAACCAGGGTCATCATTCACACACTGCAGCTGAAATTGGATTGCTGAAGAATATCAGGAGCTGAGCAAAAAAAGGATATCAAATGGGGACAAAGAATTAAAAGATAGAGAGAATGAGTAATTACAGCAGAGGCTGTATAAGAGGTGAGAGCAGTATATGAAAGGAACAGAGGCAAAGCAAGAAAAGAAAGGGTTTATCCAACAGACACTGCTTTTCCTTTCTCTCAACTACCATACTGTCCTATGCACATCTCTAGGCACCTAGTAAGACATCTTCTGTGAGTTCTCTTCCTCCTCACCTTGAAAATTTGGCTGCACTGTAAATAACCTGCTCCTGCTTTTAAACACAAGCACTGTTTCAAGCTATTAAAATTGTATAAGCATCTGTCCAACTTCCACTCAGGCAGTGCTGAATTTTGGAAGAAGCGTTTAGCTGTTTTGGCAGGCAGATTCACCTATCAGACAGACATGCTTGTGGCTTCCTGACAGTTCTGGGTTCCAGAATAACAGTGAAAATCCAGATTTTCTTGATTTGCTGAGGTTTAAATTTCTAAAAACAGTAATCCACAGAAGTCATGGTAATGGGACATGCCAAAGTGAGCAAAATTTTTTAGTTCATGGAATCATAGAATCAGGGGGTTGGAAGGGACCTTTAAAGGCCATCTAGTCCAACTCCCCTGCAATAAGCAGAGACATCTTCAACTAGATCATATTGCTTAGAGCTCTGTCCAATCTGACTTTGAGTATTTCCAGGTTTGTGGCATCAACCACCTCTCTGGATAACTTGTTCCAGTGTTTCACCATCCTCATAATGAAAATTTTCTTCCTTATATCTAATCTACTCTTTTTTAGTTTAAAACCATTGCCCCTTGTTCTATTCTAAGAGCCTCTCCTAAAACGTCTGTCCCCATCTTTCTTGTAAGCCCCTTTTAGGTACTGAAAGGACATCAGTTTTAGAGCTTTTTAATACATCTGTCACCATGGCATATTTGTTTTCCTTTTGCATCGTCATCCCCTTAGAATATACCTTTTGTTTTCCCAATGTAGAGTTTGTGGGTTTGGGCTTTTTTTTTTTTTGCTTTTTAAGTGGTTAATTGTAAGGATAGAAATACAGGAGAAAAATAAGAATTTCATTGGAACATTTCAGCATTTCAACCTCCTGGGAGGTTGCTGATTTTTTGCTTTTATTGTGAGGAAGATTTTGCAGCATTTTGTAATTCTGGTCATACTCTGCATTCACCATATTTCTTCTGAAACTACTTGTGCAGACAAATGTCCTCAACAAGACTGATTTGTTCTCGGCTCTCTTAAAGTACACTCTGCATAATCTCAGAGCTGCAGAACTACTGTCGTATTTCATAAGACTAGTTTGATCTTGCTTGGGCATGAGATACTTAGCTGCCTTGTGTATTCTAGCAGGTTTTGGAAGTGGACAGTGAATGAACCATCTTAAAGTAGATCTGCCATGCATCTGTCTGCCCAAAACTGGATGGGAATCTTGACTCTAGGCACTGTCTTTCTGCATACACTCATGTGGTTTACAACAATGTGCAATGACAGCCAATAACATAACCAGGAGGATGAGTGTGGCCACAATATTTCCCTGGGTGATAGAAATGGAAGGACACATTGCTTAGAAACTGAGACTGGATATCAGAGTATAGGAAGGCAATCACCTCCAGTGCATTCAGACAGCACTGGGAGTGCTAACATGGGTTGACAGTAGTTGCTACTACTAACTGTAACTTAGTAAATAAGGAGAATAACATAGGATTCTTCGTAATTTTTAATTCAGAAGAACCTAATCTGTTGGTTTGAAGGTTGTAGACTTGCACTTTTTTTGACAGCAAGGAGCAAATTCTGCCCTGGTGGTCACTGTGTATCCCTCTAGAATGATAATCGGGTGAGTCTGAGGACTTGGGGATTGCAATCTGTTAATGAGTGTGTGTTAGGACCTGCCTAGATCAAGTCATAGTCCTCCTGAGGATGGGAGTCTGTCCCGGCTCTGATCAGTGATTCCTGACTCAGTTACTTATGCTCTAACTAGCTAAATTTTTAGCAGTGGTAGCTGTGGTCTGATTTCTGCATCTCAGCCAACATTGTGACCACTATAATGGAATCATAATATTAATTGTTTCTTTGTCAATGGCCTCTGTCTAGAAACATCCCTGGATCACAAATGAGGAATTAATTTACAAGACATTTTGAAGTCAGACATGAGTAAGCTCCTAGCTGGAAACTGTGTAGTCACAGCAGTGCAACATCAGAATAGTACTGCACTAACCACCTTGCAATTTGTAGCACTGTCAGTGTACAAAGGAGAAAAAAATTGCAAAAAGAAGTCTTATCTGTGAGCTTGCAAATATCTCATAAGCATGATCTCAGGTTAGAGGTGCAGTTTTCAATCATAAATGTATGTAGGTGCATCTACCTTTAAGCCATTAAATCATAGAGAATGTAATAGCAGAATTATTGATTATTGATGAGATCTAAGTACTGGTATCATACAAGTCATCCTGGATCAGTCTCCTAGCAGTGAAGGAGCTGATTCCTAGATCAGAGTATGGATCTGGAGCCCCCTGAATGTGAGTCTTCTGGATTCTGAAGTATGAGAGTCCTTATGCAGACTTTGGATTATAAACCTCTTTGAGGGGAAAATAGGGTAATTGAAAAATTTCCAATTTTAGCAATCTCACTTCCTTTAGTTTTCCTCAGTTGCTATTTTTCCAGGCAGCCTTTGCAAGGAAACAGTGCCATTGCTTCTTATCTGAGAGATCTTCTCTTTACCTTTCTACACCACCCATGTTAGAAGACTTTGAAGTCTGGTGCTAGACCGGGAAGCTTGGGAAAATAGCAGTTTTTTCCCCTCCAGTTCAAAGCCCATTCATGTGCCTGCGTATTTGTCTAGGTGCTGAAGAGCACTCAAGACATCCCTGTTGGCTTCACAAACTAGTTACATTTGCACTTATTTTGTACCCCAAAATAGCTCAAGCACAGCGTGGAATGCAGATTATTTCCCCAAAGATATGTGTGCAGGAAGGTACATAGGGACAGTGCAAGCCAAGGATAGTTCAGCTAACCCTAACCCTTCCTGAATATTGCCATGGGATTTTTAAATGCTTCTCGGCTCCCAGAGAGATGCAGAAAGATATGACCTCAGTTTAGCATCTCATCCAAAAAACAGTAAGTAGTTCTGACAGTGCAGGTCTCCCTAATGGCTGTGTGGAAAAGTCAGACTTGGATGTGAGCCCAGTCTTACTGCTGCACTAAAACTCAAGATTTTTGGGTTCTAGAATGACTTCAGACAGGCCATACTCTGTCAGATAGGGACTGTGGGATTTGGAGTTACTGACAAGGAAATTATTCCTAAAATTACTGGTGGGGAAAATGGACAGAGGAACAATTGGAATGATTTGCTGCTACCAGGCAAGAGCTGTTGAGAGAACAAAGGCAGGCGTCATTTCTTAATCTGGTCACTCTGACACGTCCTGAGAGCTTTGCATTGGAAAGAAAAGAATAAGAGTCTTGCTCTATGAATAGCTCATATATCAGTGTGGGAGAATGAAATCAGCTTTAGGTAGTTTGACTTTATTATTCATCACATCTGCCTGAAGGCCTCCATCAAAACTCCAGCCTTGTGGTGCTGTGCCAACAAGCACAGACAGCCCCTGCCCTCGAGCTATCGCAGCCCAGGATGATAGTGGGTGACAAGGGGGGACTCAGTGAGAGGTGTGAGGCAAGGAGATACTGGTATGATGAGCACATTTGCATGCCATCCCCAGCCCCAGGCAGCTTCCTCCCCAGGCTGTGCCAGCCAGCATTGCTTCCTGGGATTCGTGGCAGAGGTAAAGCGTAAAAGAGGATTTGATGGAAGACAAGATGGTACCTTGTGGGGAGATTTTTACCATGATTTAAAGGGCAGGCTGTGAGAAAACACAAAAGTGTCTCCAGGAGAAATGACAGAATCTGTTATCTTTAGTGAGGGAAGAAACTTTTCTGCTGTGACAGAGTATTAGATTTAAGAGCTAAGGAGAGACCAAGCAGTGAAGAGGCTTAGAGGTAAAGGCTCGAGCTTTTCTCCCAATCCCACAGAAATATTTATAGTATCAAAACATGTGCTATCAAGGTGAAAAAAAATGAAATCTCAGTAACAGTGCTTTGATGTTTCTTAGCTGATGGGGATCTTGAAAAAAATCCATTGTGTTCAACTTCATTATAAAAAAAGAAGCTATAAATTCTCTCTGCTTTCCTCATAAATGATCCCCCAAGGCAGCTGGGGAGTCAGGATGTTCCAGCTTTCACACAAATGTCACTTTTCATGCTCAGCCCATGGTACCTCATGACCTTCACTGTAACTTTGGGCACAGCAGTGAAATCACCACTGAGGGCTGTTGTGCCAGTGCTGTGTAGTCCCAGTCCTGGTCTGTACTTCCAGTTTTCAGGTGCCCTTGGGCTAGCATCTGTACCACCCATGCTTTGTGCATGAGGGAGATAAGAGAAGGAAAGATTTTATTTGAGTTGTAATGTTCTGTTGGGGATGTGCCTTGATATCTTTAACACAAGAGCTGTTCCCGCTCTGCAATTCCATGAACAGGCTATGTAATACATTTTCACTCTCTTAAGCTTAATTTAAAAAGGAAATAATTCTGAAGCATAAAGACAGAAAATACCAATCTGAAAATTGTCAAAATAATATTTCCCAAGAAGCTTTTCAAATGAAAATTTCAAAGCTTTCAAAAATTCAGAATTTTCAAAATAAAATTGTCCGGTGTGCTCTGGCAGCCAGGAGGGCCAAATGTGTCCTGAGGTTCATCGGGCTCAGCATTGCCAGCTGATCAAGGAAGGTGATTGTCCTTCTCTGCTCTGTGCTGGTGCAGACCCACTTCGAGTAGCATGTGCAGTTTTGGGTGCTAAAGATGAGAAAGATATAAAGCTATTACAGAGTGTCCCAAGTGGGGCTGTGGAGATGGTGAAGAGCCTGGAGGGGAATTCCCAAGAGGAGCAGCTGAGGTCACTTGGCTTTTTCAGCATGGAGAGGAGGAGACTGAGAAGAGACTGACTGCAGCCTACAGCTTCCTCACAAGGGGAAGTGGGGGATCAGGGTCCGATCTCTTCTCTGGTGGCCAGTGACAGGACCCAAGGGAACAGCAGAAAGCTGTGTCAGGGGAGATTTAGGTTGAATATTTGGAGAAGGTTCTTCACCCAGAGGGTGATTGGGCAGTGGAACAGATTCCCCAGGGAAGTGCTCACAGCATCAAGCCTGACAGAGCTCAAGGAGTGTTTGGACAATGCTCTCAGGCACATGGTGTGATTTTTGGGGCTGTCCTGTGCAGATCCGGGAGTTGGACTTCAATGATCCTTGTGGGTCCCTTCCAAGTCAGGACATTCTATGATTCTATGAAAAATGTCCTAAAATAGGATCTCTACCTCCTCTGTGGAAGATCTGCCCTTGGTGAATTGATATTTTACAGCTGACAAAACTTTAGCTTCAGTGTAGAGAAAAACTGGTGCTTAGCACAGTGCAGAGTGGGAAGAAGTGAATAAAGAGGAAATGTGTTTAAAATACAAAAATGGAAGTTGTTCCTTGCAGGATAAGCAGATTTAAGACAAGGCTAAAGAAGAGACATTCCAATACCTAGTATGGAATGCTTAAAGCAAGCAATTTGGCATTGAGAATGGCAGAAATAGGTCTTTAAAATTTTATTTAATGGACTCTGGAGCCCACTGCATGGGTCTAGAAGAATGAATCAGTGATAACACCCAAGCTACCAGGACTGGCTCCTTGGTGTTACTGTTGTGATAGAGAAAGGACAGGATTCAGGAGAACAGGACAAGATTTACTGGGAAGGATCATGTTATGAGAAGGTGGGAAGTGGTGGTGGTGGTTTGTGTGTGTCTCTGTGTGTGTCTATATAAATATCAATGTTATTTATCAGGAAGAGAGGCCAAGGTGTGAGATTAGAGGCCTGAGAATAATAATGAATAAAGTTCTGCATTTGTGATTTGTCTATAGGCAGATACTTAATCAGACCAAATCCTGTATGGTTATCTCTGCAAGAGCAATGCTAAATCTTGTTTTCCCAAAAGAGCAGTCTCTAAAAATTATTTTTCCTTGCTTTCTGTTTTTGTGATGTATAAGAATGGCAGTACTATAATTAATCCCCTCTTGACTCTGCTCATGGATGCTGTAACTTCATGTAGCATCATAGTTACACACTGAACAACCTGAAATTTTAGTTTCTTTCTTACTTACTTGAATTAATGGGAGCAAACCATTCCTCTAGGGCTGCACAGGAGAGCCAGGTTATAGAGCATGTTGAAAAGAAAAATGTTAGCCAGCAGTTTAGTCATAATTCTGAGAAGGAGTTTCTGCTCATGAAAGGAAAAAAGGTTGTGTGCCTGACCTTCCTGGACACGGAGTGCCCCACTTTCACTGTGAAAGCATTGAAGATTGAGTCCTCAGTGAACCAGCTAAAATAAACACAGTGCACAGTCCCTTTGAAGTTCTGTGCATGCTCCTCTGTGCTGTGCCTGCCCTCAGCTGTGCCCATTCTCTCTGAAGCAAGAACTGCTAGTGTCTAATTTGTGATGGGGAATGTGGTTTTGGGGGGATGATGCAACCCCTGAACTTAGCTTTGCTTTGACAAAAGCACTTTTATCATCTGCACTCCATTGTATTATTGCACTCAGCACAAGTGCAGTCAGTGTTGTTCTGGAGTAGAGTCGTGGGGCATTGAAGGGGGAGCAGAGGTGCAGGCTGGAAAAGGGGGGTGAAGTTTACTCTGAATTTAAATGTGTGTACTCCTGCAGCTGCTCCTGGCAGCCCTGGGACTGGAATCACAGAAACACCCAGGAGAGCAGGTATGAGGGTTTATGACACCTTATCTCAGAACCATTCAAATGGAAGACAGTGCACTGAACAATTCCTGAGTGTGATCCCATGGTTTGTCCTTGTTTCCAATAAAGCAGGTGTAATTTGTCATGGTTATTTTCAGGCACTGGGGAAACAAGTTGCTTGAGTCAGGCACCACATCCAGCTGTGCAGACTTTGGGAAAACCGTTCAGCAGACTTCAAGAGAGATGAATCAGATGGTCTGGCTTTAAAATCCTTACCCAGAGCAGGCAAGTCACTGCTGGATCTTGCGTGTCAAAGCAGGAACATCCTTTTCCAGACCTGGGAGACGTAGCCTGTGCCTCTTTAAATCTGTGCTGTGTGCTGCAGCGCTCTGCATTGTTGCCATGGCAGAAATCTCCCCATAGTAATAACCTCTTTCAGAGAAGGTTAAAAAGAGACGGTGCACATGCTCAGAAATGCTGCACTTGTTCTCTTAGCAGTTTGCAGCGGCCATTTCAAAGAAACCATCACAAAGACAAGAGAAAGATCAGGTACTGATATTTTTTCCTTTGTTAAAGGGGGTGACTTTTCTCTTTCCAGAAGTCCATGCACAGATCTGTCTCTGTTCCCAGTTGCACCGCAGAGAGAGACCACCCTTGAAGCCTGTCATGATCATTCCTTGCAAATATCCATGAAATAACTAAGAGGCAGGAGTTAGACATGATTGAAGGTGATTGCTGCACTCGGGAAGCAATTTGCTTGCAGTGGGGCTCACGTACAAAGCGGAGCTGACTCTGGGGTGGGTGATGTGTAAGGTACTCCAAAAAAGTTTAACAGTGTGTCTGCTTTGTTTTGTTGAACCTTTGTAGTGCTCAGTTAACTATGAGAATAGCTTATGCTCCTACTGACCAGGTGGCTTCTTCATCAGGTGCTTTCAAAAGAGGCTGATATTGTCCTAATTTGCTGTTACTTGGAGACATGCTGCTGCATCCTGCTGCAAAGACTGGTATCTTTGATTGTACTTGTTTTGACTGCAGATCACCATTAATTAGAACAAACCCCAAGCCACTTGTTATGAGTTTAATCCATTTATTTTAAGGTTTGTAGAAATAAGAATCACTTTCAGATCTAAATAGTGGGTGGGATAGGAAACCCAGTTATGAGGTTACAGAAATTACATTGCCATATCTTTTTGTTGGTGTGGGCTAAAATATATCTGTGACTCCACACATACATGTTTGTCTCTTGCTTCTGAACCATTCCCTAGTCTTATGTTTAGGTTGAGGTGCACAGGAAGGGGATGTGTATCATGCTACTCCTTTTCTGGATGAGTTGGTGGTTTGCACGTGCTGCAATTGTTCATGCAGAATTTACAGCTTCAGATTAGCTGTGTCTGAAAAGGTGGATTGCATATATCAAAGAGCAAGCTTGTTCAGTTCTGTGTTTGTGGCAAGATGAGGAAAACCCTTTCCTTTCCTGCCTCCCTCTATTGACTTTCTAAATGTGAAATACAATCTCTTTTTGGAGAGTGCTGTACTCTTGAATTCAGTACACGCAGATTTTATGCTCTTATGCAACATCTTTTGCTTAGTATGCACCAGCTTAAATATCAGAAAGAGGCAGAATGTTGTCCTGCTTTTCCATGCTTAGCTGAAGAGATTTTTCATGTGGATTTTATTGTATTGCTATAACTTAGCCTTATTTGATTCTTTCTTTCTTCCATTTGAATGTACAGGAATGGAAGGTAAACTTGGCTGAACTAAGGACCAACCTAGCAGTTTGCCAGAATCCTTGAGATTGAAATCCCTAATACACAGTTGCAGCTTGAGCCAGTGCAAGTTTTCTGTGTCCCCTCTCGATCTGAACAGTTTACCTGTTGGGTCAAGAGAATACTTAATTTGAAACCTGTGTACTTATAAAACAATTCACCTCTGTGTGAAGGGCAGCTGTTGCTGGACCAGGTTGTACTAACTTCAGGGCATGGTGTGACCTGGCTGTGGTGTTCAGAAACAAATGGATGGCTGCAAATAACAGTCTGAAGTCCAGATTAAGAGGGGAAACAGACAGTCAAAGAGTTTCAATGGATTTACCATTGAAAGAATCCACCTATGAAGTTGTGGAGGTTTAACAAAAGTCTTTTCCTTCATCTGCTTTCATAAAGGAGTAAGTTTTATAATCAGTGTAGTGTGTAATGCTACTGGTTGCCTTTAGTATCATACTTGCGAAAAGATGGCGCATCAGGAAAGCAAGCCAGTGGGTAAAGACATCCTTTCCAGGTTCTGGTCTATTTCAGCCAACTCTAAACCCTGCAGTTTTGGTCTCAAAGTCTAACAGTGAACCAGGTCTCCAGATTTATGTGTTAATCTGGGACTGTGTAGCTAGAAAAAAGCCACAGAGCAAGCAGAGTTGCAAATGAAACCAAACACTGCCTAGGGACTTCTGATCTTGTCCTTCATGTTTAGGGATATTCTCTCCCAGTCGGATTTTATGTGCACTGCTGGAAAAGTACAGAGAACTTTTGTTCATGATCTAGATCTTCTGATATTTTGTTTTCTTCCAGAGGAAGACTTGTAATGCTCTAGCCATCAGGAACATTAACTTCTTTGTAACAAACCCCTTGTATCTGTAATGTCCCTCACTAACTTGTTTATGTCTCTTGATAAACAGAGAAGCCCCCATTTCCAAGATGCTGGCGCCCTGCCTTCTGAGAAGAGTGGTCCTTACAGTCCCTTTAGTTTTTGTGGTTGTACTGCTACTCTTGGAGCCTGTGAGAACTGATCAAGAAGCAGGAACAGCCATACCAGCTGAAAGTATGTACCACCCTGCAGTCCTCTCATACAGCCCCTATTGTAGTTCTCATGTTGCAGGACTTCTCATCACTGAAGCTTGTCCAAATAATTCAGAGTATTGTGGACATGTCTTATGTACATTGTTTTAGCATACCAGAGCTGTTTTTCTCCTGCATCCAAGGCTCTCCACTCTCTTATCCTTGTTTCCTGCCTGTTGCTGTATTGCTTGTACCTGCAATCTGCCACTGTTCTGCACCTATTGTATAGCCCTTTCTATGCCAGAAATCACCTTGTTCACTTTTCAGAGACATTACTGAGACTTGCTCTTTTTCAGCTGACATTGACTTTCGTTATATTTCCTCGAGAATGTTTGCCGTATTAAAGTAATTTGTCTTTATTTTAAAAAAATTCACAGTGAAGCTGCCAAAGAAAGTATTTTGTCAACACCCAGTGTTGGGGCCTTCAACCATCTAATTCTCTTTTGCTGATTTGTGTTGAGTTCATGTTACATCATAAACATAATGACAGGTCCTTGCATCAAGTTGTTGACATGAAAACTGCTGCCCTCTCATTTTGACTATTACATATCTAGTAACATTAAGGTAGGGTAGTGGTACAACAAAGAGAGAACAGATCTTTAATACTGCTCAATGGGGTTTTTTAAAATAGTTTTTTCTTTTTTTTCCCTAGCCAGTTAAAGGATTTGGCAAGCTCCTTTTCTCCAGCAGGCAGAATTCCTGTTTGCTGGTTAGCACACAGATCCATGAGCTGGAAGCTCATACTCCAGCTTATCAGAGGCAGTAATCAAATTTTTGCAAAATGGGCTGACAGTCACTGCAGCATTTTCCAGCATCAGTCTAGGTTTCATCCTTTCTTCCTTACCAGACCTCAAAGAGCAAACTAAACCTGCTCTAAGCATTTCTCACTTGCACAATGTTTCCAGTGAAGTTGTCAGCGAGGCACAGGCACTGAGAGGCAAATAAGAGCATATGTACAGCCTCATGATTCAAAGACATTTCATCATGTCTATATTTGTTCCATCTCAGTGCTGCTATCTGTTAGGGTACAGCTTTATGTTACATGATGATCAAGACAGAGCAAACCTCATGGCTTTCAGTCTGGGTATCTAGATCTGGGAACACTCTCTTAAATACTGCAGTAAGTCCAGAATGCAGCAGTTCTGCTTATCAGCAATGCTTACTAATGACAGGGCATTTGTTTGGACAAAGCTGTACCATATTCAAAGTTAAAGGCTAAGTGGTCTGTCTTTGTGATGTTGTAGTCAGTTTTATTCCATGAGCTTTCTATTTAGAGCTCAAGTTTCCAAGATTAGGAAATAGGATTTTGAAGGGAACAGGTTCATGGTTTCAGAGGTAATTTCTGAAAAATCTAAAGATAAGGTTGAATATGTGCTCAGGGTTAGTGGAGCAAAGTGAAAGGCTCAGGTTATGGGTTTAGTGTTTTCATACTATGAACTGTGACAAGAGAAAGAAGAATTTTAAATGCAAATTTGTTGAAGTAATTCTTTTGCCATTGAGAGACTGAGTGGACCATCATGAGGGACCACTTAAATAACCTGGATTATTCAAGAGTGTCTACATAGTACTCACTCTTTGGGCTCTGCTCTATAGCTCTTGCTGATATTCAAAATCACTGTTTAATCCTTCTAGTTAATTCTTCATGCCATATAGTCATGATGCTCTACTAAATGCTCTGCTAAATGCTCTCCTAGGCCGTCCCTGTGTTGATTGCCATGCATTTGAATTCATGCAGAGAGCTCTGCAGGATTTAAAGAAGACAGCATATAATCTAGACACACGGGTAAGGAAACATTGAATTTATTTATTTCATTTTTTGTTAATATAGAAGAAAATGCTGTGGATAAAAGTAGATTAAGGTGGATGAATTTTGCACAAATACTCAGTGAACTGTGCTGTTCTGTCTTCTAAGGTGAAGCTGGTTAATTACCTGTCTGTGCAATAATCTGTGGAATTCTTCTGCCTTGGAGGTATCAGGGACATTAGAAAGTAGAGAAAAGAGTGAACTGACTGTCCTCAGCCCTCTATCCTTCTCTTGCCAAGTTACAGCCATCAGTGCTGCTCTTCTCATTCCAAATGCTGAGCATACACTTTTGTTTTTATGTTTAGGGGAGTAAGGTGAGAGTATCATTTATATTGATTACCCAAAAGGAGATAGCCAGTTCAGACAAAAAATCCACTAAAATAAAATACTTCTCTGCACATGCTTTTGTCCCCGGGGAGAGGCTAAGGGAGGAAACATCATCCATAATTGGTTTTTACATTTCTCTGATTTCTAAATGATGAAAAATGACACAAAGTAGAACAGCATAGGGAATGAAACTTGTTTGGCTTGCAGTCAGTGTGCTGAATTTGCCAAGGTTGGCATCTTCCTTCTGTGAGGAAAGTCTAATCTGTCTCTTGCTGCTGCAACCTGCAATCTGTGCTGCTGTCAGATGGTAGTGTCCCAGGAGGGTACTTCATCCCCACCTCCGGCGTACCCTTTAGCTGAAGAGCTAGAGCTACACTCTTGCACAGATTTTTCCAACAGAAGGCACTCAAACTTTTTTTGCTCTTCTGATTTATGGTCAAGCTTGTTCACAGTCCAAAGCCTGTGAACTGGCACCTTCGAAGAATGGCTTGAGGTAACTTTGAGGAGGGTCTATGATGTTTAGGTGAAAATGCAAATGCAGGAGTGAAGATGCCTTGAAGTGTAACATACTACAAAAAATAAACATTCCAGCAGAACCAGATTGGTATGTAGCACATTTACAGCTAAACAAAATCTGTTCAATAATTACAGGTCAACTATATTTTGGGCTTCATGAAGAAATCTTGTTAATTCATACATCTGCTGAGCACTGTATACAGCCCAAACAAGATGTTCAGATGGTGCTATAAAGTGGCTCTAGCACACCTTTTCCTTCTTTTACAAACCTTTGAACTTTTCATCAGAATTTCTATATCTTGATTTAAAAGTATCTCAACTCCTAAAATCTTTTCTGGGTGTCTGGCTATGGCAGTGACCTTTATGAAACCTTCAGTTTGCAGACCAAGAGAGAAACTTTATAAAACACAGATATCCAAAGCAGGAGTAGCAATAAGAACGCCAAAGATAGCAACTGTATTTTAATAATTTAAAAAATATAACAATAATAGAAAGCCAAAGAGATAAAATGATGGAAAAAAGTCAGTTGAGATGAATGCCCTATTATTGACTTTCACACTTGCAGATTTGACAGCAAGCCTGAAAATGTGGTTCCATGATAAATTCTCACCAAAACAAACCTATCACTTCCTTATCACTTTAAAATCTAAATAATTGAATCCATATTGAGTTCGTTCATTTCCTCTGGACTGGGTCAGGCCTATTCCAGTCATTAAACTAGGAATTCTGCCTACATCTTCAGAAGACATGGAAATATCTAATAGTTTAGGACTTCTTGGAACTGCCTTCTAGGGTCTTTTAATTCTTACTTTTATTATTCAGCTGTGGCCTGATTTGATGCAAACTGAGAGTTTTAAGACCATTGCTTTCTGCCACACATATATTTCACTTTTGACTATTTCAATCCATTTTACTGCTTTGTGGGGCAAATGTTTCTGTCCCCGAAAATACAATTCCCTTTGTTAATATTCCCACTGAGACACTAATTTCCTTGAAAAACTCTCCTTTGTTTGCAGGCAAGATTGTTAGATGATGACTAAGCAGCTCCTAGCTGTGTGGGAGGGGGAGGGATTCCCAAAAGCTTAGAGAAGAAATTCTCATTTAATTCCTCCTGCACATCTCACCCTGCAGTTCTGTACAGGGGAATCCATATAGTTTTATAGCACAGTTCAAGAGCTTTCACACTTAATTTGGCCTTGTGTTGACCTGTGTAAAGCAAGCTGACTCTAGCATAGGTCACATACCCTTTTATGGAGGCCATAGGCTGTATGTCCTTCCTTTTACAGAACTAGATGTGTTTGTAACCTACACTGATGTGTTGATTCCTTACTAATTGTCAAGCTGGTTGCATTTTTCCCATGTGGAAGAGAAGGGTCACAGACCACCCTGGGGAGGTTGGCTTCTCCCCAGATCTGTTTACCCTGCTCTGTACTGTTTTCCACCCTTTGGTTGCTGCTGGATTAGTTGTTTTGGCAGTGATAACTAACTCTGGGCAATATTTTCTGGGGATATCTGTGATTCACCACTCAGCCAAAGTGCTGTATGTGGCAGGTGCAGCTCTGATGGTGAACTGGGGAGAGGGGTCGAGTACTGCTGTGAGGGAGCTGCTACCACCACAGCCATTCATCCAGTTCACAGCCAGATCCCTAATAAAAGCTGCTCAAGACAGAGTCCAGCAGGGAGATGCCATAAAACAAATTCTGGAAAGCAGATCCAGTCCATGGGCTGTATAGTTCACTCTAAGTCTGTAATACAGATATATATGTAAAAAAACTCCAGCCCGTTTTTTTCAGAACCAACCAGTGGACGTTACATTACAACTTGAAAGGGCTCAGGAACTGCATTTTTGTCTGGAACATAATAGCTTTTTTTTGTTCAGTTTCAGAAGCTGAACCCGGTTTGAGGTTTTTTTGGTGGTTTTGTTTTGGTTTGTTCTGATTTGGTTTTGCTTGTTTGTTTATTGTTGTTCTTTTGCTTTGGTTTTGATTTTTGGGTGGTTTTTAAAACATGCTTTAACCTACCAGGTGATACTAACAAAGCTCTGTGCAAACAGTTTTGTGATCATGCTCACAGAACAGTCAGCAAAGCTGTATTTAGTGCCATTCAATTTGTTCACTACTGCTTTCTAAACTGTTAGTGGTTATTTGGAGTGTTTAAAGCACATTAAGTTAGATTTGTCCCTGAAAATAATAAGAAAGGCTTGAAAATATTATTGAAGATATATAAGATGATAAGCAGACTTGGGGCTTAGCTCCAAAGATGTTGGCATGCTGTCAGCCTTCCTTATTCGCACCATTGCAAATGATGTGAAAGAGATGGTTAGAAGGTGGTGATTGAGTGTCTTTTCAATGATTAGCAAAGTCTGATCAGATTTTTCCAGTTTTGCAGGGTAACTGAAACAATCAAAAGTGATACCTGATTTAATTTAGAACCACTGAGCTGTGTCTAGTGATTTATCATCTGGAGAAAAAACTCTGACCAGCAGATAGATAGCTTTTCCTGCACTAAGAAGGCAAGTGGAGAGCAGGATGCTTCAGCCCAGCTGTGCTCTGAGTGCCTTCAGCTGATGTCAGTCAATGAATAACACAGCTTTTAAAACACAGCCTTTAATCACATGGCAACTCCATCTATAGAGAAATCATAAGTCAGGCAGATTAAGGATAGATTTCATTGGCATTTAGAGCTGGCAGTCTTCATAAGGCCCTTTATTTTTTTGTGTAGCTGGTTACACCAGTAGGGATTAATTTGGTGAGTGGACTTCCCACAGCTAGTGTATCCCGTGACAATAAGGAGGAAGACCTCTCTTGGATCAGACTGATTCTCAGATACAGCTTCAGCTCATGGTAGACAGACTGAGGTGAAGATACGATGCTGATGACAAACATCTCTGTGCTCCATCTTGCATCTACTGAACCTACACATGCTCCAGACAGCCAGAAAAAACAGACTCGAGATGAAGGACTCCTAAATTTCCGTATGCAGCCCTGCTGTCTCTTCCCTGCCTCTCAGTCCTTTCTCGCACTGATCATACCCAGCTCCAGCTCTGAGAAGTTCCCAATCCACCCTTGATGCTCCAGAAACAGGGATCTGTGGCCAGCAATGATCTCCTGATATTGATGAACCTCAGTTCAACTGGGATAACTTTGCTCTCACCAGTAGTTGAGCCTTTTCTTTAAAAAGGCCAGGGATCTCATCACATGGTTGGACTGTGATGGCTGTATGCCAGCACAGCATCTCCCCTCTGTTTTAGGCTCCAACAGCACATTAACAGGGACAACAGTGAAGCAGGAGAAGTTGAAGCAGAAGTGAATTTCTTCACTGAGTGGGTAGTCTGTCACTGGAACAGGCTCCCAAGGGAAGTGGCCATGACACCAAGCCTGCCAGAGCTCAGTGAGTGTCTGGGCAGCACTCTTAGTCATACAGTTTAGCTTTAGGTAGTCCTGTGAGGAGCAGGGAGTTGGACTTGATGATCCTTATGGGTCCCTTGCAACCCGAGATATTCTATGATTACATTTTGCCATACTTTCCTTGTATAACTTTTAATACTAAGTCCCGGCTGTAATTTTCTAAATTTAATTTTTGAAACTGTTTTTAAGTAGAAGAAGATTTGTGACAGATTTTGGGGGCTTTTTTAAGCCTCTAATAAACTTCTGAGCTTATGCTCCAGTTTGTGCTGTTGAAGTAAGACTGTAAGAAAAAAAAATAACTTTAAACAAAAATGAAAGAACCCAGACACATAATGAATGGACTAATGTGAAAAACATGAGTGTGTACTGCACTGAATTTCCCGATGTCACAGGAAGTATTGCCATGTTGATATGCCAATTAATCCCACAAAAGCTAAATTATTTTGCAGACCAGTAAACCGTAACTCTGATTTTTGCTTCAAGCCTTATCTCATACAACCAGCTTCAGATATTAGAATAAAAGTAAAATGGGCTTTTCTTTGGGAGCTAATTAGTCTTACAGTGCTGACCCTTGTTTTTTGATGTTCCTTTTGTTCCCCCACTTATAGACAGAAACTCTGCTTCTTCAGGTGGAAAAGAGAAATCTGTGCGACTGTGTAACTGCCAATCTTCTGAACTGAATCCTGGAGGCCAGCTAAGGAATGTCACCTGTTCAAGCATTTTTTAATATGCAGCTGTATAAAATACAGCCTTATGGAGTTCATGTTACAAGCATGTATGCCCCAATGTACTGATGAAATTTGGGGCCTGTGTCTTATGTATTTGTCTGTTCTGTATTTTTTAAGAGAGTACCCTCTTCTCACATCTGCTGGGTTGCCAGTAAGGGCTCGGTTCAATGAATCTGTTACTTGGTATTTGAGTGGGGAAAAATGTACCTGCTTTGATTTTAAAATCAGAACTGGCCAAGTGTAACCCACAAGATAAATGTGGCCAACAGTGCTCTAGAGACATTTGCAGCTGTTTTTTGTCTCTAATACGAACATATCTCTATGGCAACTTACCCAGTTATATTGAGACAGGACATTGTGATCTCTGTAGGCTTTGCCTGTGTATTAAAGATGATGGAAGTACTTTTTGTTTGTTGTCTGCATTGTGACCATCTTGAGGAATGTTGTAGTTCTGTCAGCTGTAATGAGATGTGTGTCATGAGGAGTTACATGTGTGCTGTACTTGGACCGAAACACTTTATATCTCAGTGCTGAGTTTTCTGTTACCCTGCAAAAGAGTATTCTTTTCTTTAATTAAAACCTTTAGTTTCTTTCCCTCCTTCCCTGGACACTCCATTCTTAACCTAGTGTATCTCTAAATACCTTTATCTTAGCAGGCCAAATGGAGAGAGTACAAAAAGGAGAATAAGGGTATGACTAGGCAGTCTTGCCAGTTCCAGCTGTACTAAATGCTGCCACCAGCAGCTGCTCAGCATCACATTGAAGGAAAGCTCTGTGCAGTGCCAAGAAGTTTCTTTCTGTGTGCCTTAACTTACTTCAAATGAAACACAGTGTTTAGGTCACACATATTTGGTCCATTTTGTGATGGACTGAACACTGATTATTTTGTTTTTTCCTTATAGTTGCCTTTGAAAGAAGTTCTTTTTGTTGCAGGCATGAAGAAACACTTGTGTACCTGAGAGCTGAGATCATTTTTATCCTTCACTCTACCCCTTTGTTGTAAGATACTGTGTCCCCTCACGAGTCTGAATTAGACTGAGCACTTTGAGTAGATGCTTGGAGTTTGTCTGACATGATTTAGAGCTGTCTCAAATCACTCCAACATTGGGACTGTGGGGTGCTAACCTTATTTGGAGAGTGGATAGGACATCTGAAGGCCAAAATCTCTTCAGCTGAATTAGGAAGAAAGTGCCTGTCTGCAGCCTTGCTTCGCTAACTGAAATGGTGTGACTTTGCTGGAAGTGGATGAGAGAGGAAACCCAACTACTGCTCTGCCACTGCAGCTGTAGGTATGGTAACAAACAGCTGGGGGAGTAGGGAAAAGCCACAGCGAGCCTGAGTGACTTGCCAAACCTGTCCAGGGCTTGGAAAACCAATTCCTACACACTGAGAAATGCAGCATGTCCTTCTGCATGGGACCAGGACACAGGCCAGCACAGAAGCTCGTTGTGAACTAGAGTGGGGATTCTGATGTTATTTTGCCAAATTCCCTCAAGGAGCACCCATGCTGTGTGTTTTTCACTAATCATGCTCACACAGCATGGGAACACTGGCACTGCTCATATTGGGTTGCTTGCCAAAACCAGAGTCACTGTAAGCCTTACCTGCAGCTCCTCTCCCAAAGAGTGGGAAGGGGCAGCAGTCTTTACTCATGCATGGCAGAGCATTCTCTGGACATCTTGGAGCAAAGCCTCCTTTGAGGGCTTCAGCTGATCCTGGCTGCAGCAGAATGGCTTTTCAGAGCTTCTTGGCTTTTGCTGCACTTGGCTCACACCCATCTTGTTCTAGCTTGGCTTTGTTCCTCTGCTTTGCTCTGGACTTGCCTTGGCTCTCCTCTTCAGTGCAACCTCTATTCGTCCTACCACTCTGGCATTGCCCTCCCTCTAGTGCCAGGGATTTTTCAGCACACCTCTGGCCCCCTGGCCTAGTGACTCTGTGTGTAGTCACTGCAAGTGTGGGTGGTGGGGCTAACACGGCTCAGGTCAGCAGTTCCTTTATATCCAGCTGGGAGTACTGCCAGAGCAGTGAGTGGCACTCCAATTACCATGGAGAGAGTGAACATGGTGCTGCACAACACTGGCATCTCATTCCCTGACCAGGAGAAACATTGTGAGGAAGGGCCTTTTTTAACCTAAAAGCCAACATTCCCATTGCAGAACTTGGAGGATGTCCCAGAGCAGTTCAGGTGGTGAAAGCTCTGTTCCCAAAGCTGAGTTAATCTGAGATTACCCCAGAGTGCTGTAATTTCACTGATTTGTTATAGATGTGGACAGGAATCCAGCCATGGTCAGTTGCTGGTTTTGCCAGGTGTTGAGTAATAAGGTGTTCTGGCACAACTGGAAACACCTAGAGATATTCATGAATTTTTCCCTTGGTGTCTGCACAGACACTGGCTTGAACAAAAGAACATCTGACCATGTGGAAATATTTTCTTCAGTCATTTTGCTACACCTCTAGTTTCTGATTCATGTTGCCAGAGCTGGGGAAGTGAAACATGGGACATAAATGGGCTGTTGCTCCAAGAGAAAGCAGCCAGGAGGGGGAGAGATTGGGAAAGGGGAATAACTTTCTCAGAATCTGAAAAATTAAAGCATTCCTTTCAGTCTGCAGAAGTTCTGTCAGAACCAGGATTTTCCTAGTGGAGATTTTTGGATGCTCTTTTAAAGCCCACCTTACCTATTTTCCTTTCTTTGAATGACTGCTCTGTATTACTTGTGCAAAACCACCAAAATAGCAGGTGAGCAGCTAATATGCCATCAGTTCTGAAAAAGGAGTGTCAGGGAGGTCTGGGAATTGGCCATCACACCTTCAAGTGTTGTCAACTTGCTAAAGAAAAATCACAACATAAAATATTCTAGCCTGTTGCTCTAGTTTCAAGTATAGTATTTGTTTATATGCATAGGTTTGCAGTTTAATCTGCATGTAAATACTCCTTAACCTTCCAACTCCAGTTTGCTCTTCCAACTGTGACTTTGTAGAGCTGCTGAGTGGCAGGGATGGTATTTTCAAGACCTCTAAGCACCTGAAGTTTAAAAGGTGGCTTAAAACATAGCATGAAGAGTGCCAGTCATGGATGCCATGAGAAAGGAAATGCAAATATCTGCAGATATTCTATTTTTTACATTGATCTGCCTACACTTCTCTTTCCTGGCAGTCAGGGCTGTCATCATTTGATTCCTGCTCTGAACCATGCACTTGCTGAAAAGCTGCTAACACATCAGCTTGTCTTCATTAGCCTTGAGGGCCTTTTGCTGTCTAAGTAAGTGATACTGCACTTTTCTGGTCATTTAAGTGACAAAACTATAGCTTGTTCTCTTTGTCAAGAGAGCCTGAAAAGGGAACAGGACTGGCAATCCTCCTATTTTTCTTCATATAGCTTCACTCTTTGTGAGTCTAAGTCAACTGGAAGGACTGCTGACTGGTGATGCAAGTTAGACTGTTCTATAGGGTAAGCAGGATGCAGACCCTGAGCTAAATCTAACTGTTAGATATTTTCTAAACACTGGTGCTTTTTTTTTAAGGTTGGAAATTTATTTTTTCCCTATTATTTTATTTTATTCCCAAGCTCCATAAAATATTGACTATGCAAAAGCCAGTAGGTACCACAAACAGAAAAATGAAGGAATCGCATAACTGGAATTTTTTTTGCAGTTAGGGTCCTGTGTAAATTGTTAGAGAAAGAGACAAAACACAGCTTCTATTTAGCTCTAAGTGCAAGGAGTGTTTACAGAGTGACATTTTGGTGCATATGAGGATATTATCTAAGGGACTTTTATGCAAAGTAGAAAGTGTAGGAGCTTTTCATAATAAGAGGATTGTGTCTGGTCCAAATTAATGGAAAGATCTGCTAACAGAAAGTACATTTTAATGTCAAATCTGCACTAACTTTTGAGCAAAACAATGTTCACTTAAACAAGTAGTGCTGACAAAATCTATCATTTTGTGTGGCTTCTGCACTGAGACTGGTGAGACTTAGCATCTTCCTTTGCATAAATCCCAACAAATTTTAAAATTACCGGTGACACTAGGTTTAGTGATTCAGCTTTTGGCTGCAACCTAAAAAGATGACCATGGTTTCACTCTGAAACTTTTCAGTCTAATATAGGGTCTGGGCAGAGACACAAACTTCAGAGCCAAAATCAAAGTTACCAGCATTTGTGACTGCTTATAATCAAGGAGGCCATCTTCAGTGCTGTAAGTTGGCTTTCAAAGTTCTGGGCATTGCAGGTTATTTTTCTTCTCCAGTTAAAGAGCAGAACTTCATCCATACAGTAAATTTGATACACATGGGTTCTTGCCTAAGCAGCTCTTGCCTTCATGCTGGACTATATATATATATATATAGTAATACAGCATCCAGTTTGTGAACCATATCTGGTTTCAGCCAACAGCACTGAATACAGCTAATGCACAGCCTGGTCTTGCCTTAAAGCAGGAACTGAACAATGTTTGAATGCCCTTTGACAGCTGGTACATTGCACATTGAAAGTATGGGGGGTTTTATATGCAATGTGAAATCAAACAGCATTTTACCTGTGGGAGGTTGACCCATGTCCTAGAAGTCAAGAGCTTTTCTAAACTAAACTGAGATCTCCCCACCTGCCCTTTCTGTATGCACAGACAGGCTGCATAGAGGGGAACTGCCTGTGCCTTTCATTGCTCTGGTTTTGGTAGTCACAGAATAATGTGACCAAATCCCAGAACTTAACATAACAACAATTAGGTCCTTCCTGAGCATCGACTGCTCTCAGAACACATGAATTCAAAAAGGATTTTTACACACAGTTCACTAACAAGTGAAAACCAACATGCTTCTGTCTTCCTAGACAGGGATAAGACTGGCAGCTCAGCTTCATCCTCGGTGACATTCAGACAGAGTACACAAACAGCATACAACCCTTGCCTGTGATGTAAATTGACCCCATATCCAGCACAGTGATCAGTGGCTGGATTTCCAGCTGTCCAGTGCAAACCTCATCTATAAACTAGGAAAACTGGTGATTTGCCAGTGTTTCTTACTTTTTCTTGGAACCAAAAGCCTGAACTGACCTTCATTTCACAATAGCTTGACAGCAGCCCCTTCTGTGTAGCAGAAAGCATTCTAGGCTTTTGAAAATGTTTAAAGGTGTTTGTCACACTTGGCTTCATTTGATTTTTGGAGAACTGATCAAGCTTTTGTGCTTTCCTACATCTTACTCTGAGGTGAAAGAGGCCTCTGGAAGTTGACTAGTTTCTGCATTACCTTAGTGTTGAGTTTCTATCATACTCCCTGTTTGCAGCCATATCCTATTTTGCAATGTCACATGGTCTTTTTTGGGATAGCTGCAGTGTTTCGAAGCCTCACAGTCTGACCAAGGTTCATCTCGTGGTTGGTTTCTTCAAGGGTTTTCCAGGAAGCTCTAAGATAGGGAACTTACCAAGCTATGATGCCAAGAACAAATTAGTCATTTCACGAGGAAGACTTCTTCCCCCCACCAAACCTCTGACTTAGTGTTTAAAGAAGACACTGAGCCATCAAGCAAAGGTGAATCACTATCTCATGGCATGAGGGACAAGGTAAGTATAGGGTGATTTAATTTTCAGTCCTTCTCAGGGCCTGAGATGGCTGTCAGAAAAAAAGACAATACAATTTATTCCATTTATGAGCTGAAATGTCTAATAGGGAACCAGCCTCTTGCTGATGCAGTTCGTTGGTATATAATAAATTCATTGATATACTTTTTAAAGGAGGATTAAGAAGCTGTGGGCCCTGTCAGCTGTCCTTCAGCCAAATGTCTCTGAATTCCTTTGTCAGTGACCCATCCCAAATGGGAATGTTCTCTAGACATCATTCTTAGGCCAGAAAAATATTTCCTTTGTCCTGGTAACTGAGGAAGGAGAAATAAGTAGTGTGAATTTCAGATGCTGCACAAGGGCAATGCCTGTCTCCCAGGGGTGTCTGTGTTTATGCTGGAATTACAACACTGAGAGCTGGGAAGTCACTGCCTGAGGAGCAAAATGATTCTTAATCATAGAATCAGAAAAAACAGGAAGGGGAAGGTATCCATAAGAAATCACCCAGTCCATCCCTTGTCGTTATGCTGAGCCCACTATCCCAATGGCATTGCTAAATGATGTCTAATTTATACCTACAGGCTTAATATTCCCCTGTCTTTCACAAGCAGTCCATCCCAGGATGATCCTCATTATTAAGAAGTTTTCCAGGGACTTTGGTTGTGCCTCCTTGATGTCATTTAAACCTGTGGTTATTTCTGCTGCCATTGTCTCTGATAGTTCTTAGTACTGCAGTGACCAAACCAGATGTAGTACAGCACTTCAAACCTTCGGCTGAAGGCAGCTTAAGCTCTTGCACTTTTTTTTTACATCCCAGTATAATTGCATTTTTGGTGTAATTAACATATATTGTAAAGTGATTTCAGCTTGTGACTCCTTAGCTTCACTGTAGAAGTGCCACTTAACCTGCTGTTCCCCATTCTAAATATGAGCTGTTGATTATTCCTGATGAAGTGTAGCACCTTGTTCTCATGTTTATAACAATTCATTCTGTTTTTAGACCCTTTTTTTCCAACTTTTCTGTCTGATTTAGAATTCTAGTCCTGTTCCCCAGAATTGCTTATAACCTCCAGGCTGATATTACACCTTAAATAACAACAGTGCTTATTCATTATCCAGCTGACTGATGAAATGCTGAATAACCCTTGAACTAAGTGAATCTTTGCAGACCTGATGTGATACGTCTTTCCGTGGTGACAGTGACCCACTGCTAACTCTCAGCAGTGACCACGCCAGTTTTGCTGGCCTCAGAGCAGTTTCCTTAGTTTGCCTCTAACAATGCTGTGTGACACAGCAATAGAAAGCTCCCTGAAGCTGATTAAATTTGGCTTCCCTTTCTGCAAAGTCTGTTAACCTGTCACAGAAAGACACCAAACTAGTTTGACTTAACTCTTAACAAACACATCTTATTTGCAACTCCAGTTCTCGTTTTCCAAATGCTTTCAAAGTGTTGGTAGGATTATTGTTTCTAAAACATTCTCAGGGGTGGACAGTAAACTGGTTTGTGTGTCATCTTCCAGTTTCTCTTCCTCCTTTTAAAGACAATCACTGCATTTACCATTTTCCATGCCTGGCATAACTCACATCTTCCCTGAGCTCTCAGCAGTAATTGCTGATGGTGGTTGCTTTAGTTTCTTCTTTAAAATATCCTGAGGTAGGTCTAGTGATAGCCTTGAGTAAGAAGAGAGCTCCAGGCAGATCAAAACCCAGAAAAGGGGCATGGCATAAACCTACAAACATCTGCAAACAAAGGAAATTTCTGCTAAATGTACTTACCTAAAACATGTTCACTGGTATTAGTTGTGTTAGTCTCCTGCTCACTAGTTCACCTTGTTTTGGTTGGTAGATAAAAGAGATATTCAACCCTGTATCACTTTCTAGGCATCAACTTGATTAACTTTCTCCTTCTGCTGAACAGAGAGCCAACTCTTCCCTTGGGTTTTGTCTTCCTTATTTTACTCCCATTGTGTTTAAAGAATGCTTTCTTGCCATTCTTCATGTTTCACACTATTTGTATCTGGTTTTGTGTCTTGGCCTTTCCAGGGTTATGTTTGTATTCTCTTACCACTTTTTTATTCAAGTGATAGTGACTAGACACAGTTTCTTCTGTTCTTGTGCTTTCTTGTTCTGTCTGAGTCCAACAAAGGGCTTATGGTCATGTTAGCAGGCAATGATTTAGCACTTCATATTAGACTGGGATTTGCCATGTGTACCCATGAATATAATAATGGAGTTAGTTCTAAAATCAGGACCTTTGCCTGCATCCTGCTTTTATGCACACATATTCAACTCAGGCCTTTAATGTTAGTGATTTTAACTACATATATACATTTTCTTCCTCCACTTCCAAGAGGGAACTTTCAATATCTATAATGGGCATCAGTAAGAGATCTTCTGAGGAAGCTACCAGATGTCTATCCTCACTCATTGTCTTCCCTTTAAATGTCTGATATGTCTGATTTTTTTGAGGAAACTCTTTTATTTTGCTAGCAATTATTAGGTGTGTATTCTCTGTAGAAAAAGAAAATGAAGCATAAATATTTCCAACAGCCCTCCGAGTTTCACACATTCATTCTTCAGACACCAAGTGGACTTCCATGAATCTTTTGAAATCTTCTCATCAGCAGGCCCTGCAGCTTCATTTTTCCAAGAAACTTCTGAGTTTTCATCTCATTTGAAACCTCCCAGAATGAAATCTCACTTTAAGTGAGTTACAGCTAAAGCAAGGGATGGAAGCTGCATATTTCATCACAGACCCTTTGGGAATAAAAGCAACAAACACAAAAACTACCCAAGACCCTCTCATGTGGGCGGCTGCAGCCAGTGTTTGCCAAGGAGAGGGCATGGCCTTCAAGGAGCAGAGGCAGAGGAGTATAGCACTGACCATCCACCACACTGTGGTCCCTTTAAATCTTCTTCTCCACTTGGCAGCTCCAATTTTTCAGTGTTGCTATAGCAAATCTCCATGGCAATGACCCTAATCAGGGAAGGGGGGATGCTGAGGGGACGCATGCTCAGAGTGGCTGCTGGAGCCTCCCCTGCTTGCTACAGCTGCTCCAAGAGTCTGGCACATAGGCAAAGAGAAGGATCAGGTACTGGGCAAATTGGCCCTTGGGGTGCATCGCAAGCCCGTGGTGTGTCCCTGCAGCGATGGGTGCGTGTGGGTTGGCGTGTGCATGGGGTCTGTGCTTGTCTTGTCTCGTCTACTTCTTTGTGAGGAGCAAACTGCTGATTTCCACTGTTTCTCCTTGTTCCAGGCAGGGAAGATAGCTTGAATTATTGATGAGAGCAATGGCGTTGCCATCTGCCTGGAGGGTGATGCGCGTGGCGATCCTGTGCCTCTCGGTGCTCAGCCTGCTAAGCGTGAGGCTTGTGGGGGCTGGCCAGGACTCTGGGAGTGTCATTCCTGCAGAAAGTAGGTACTCCTGCCCTCCCTCTGCACCCCATCCTGCTTTCCTTCCTCCTCTTCACCCTCAGCAGCCACACAGACATTGAGCTCCAGGGGAACATTGAGTTGCCTGATGAACAAGGGAGTAACAATGAGTTTGTGCCATGTCAGCAAAGCACATGAAAACAACACTTAGAGAAACAGCAAGCAAGCAAAGCATTAGTAGTTATTTAGGAAAAAAAATGCTAGCTGCATACTATAATTTTCACTGGAACTGGTTAAAGCTCTTTGTTTGTAGGTCTTTTAGATCTGCTTCTTGAGAGTTTCATTTCCAGATTTGCCACAATACATATGACATCTGTGGTAGTCTGGATATTGTTAGAGAAAACTCGTGTTTATTTCTGCTAGGGCATTGCATTTTGCTTATTTTAGTATTTGGTTGGAACAATAGGTCAAGTTCAACTTTCTGGTAGCTAGTACAGATTGACACAGGGGACATTTACCCAAACAGTGCATTTGTAAAGCATATATAGATTTCTGAATTCCTGCAGACTTGAAAAATAAATTCATGTAACAGACTAGCCGTAGCACACCGTGGAGCTGGGAGCTCTAGAGTTTGGATCACAGCTCTATATTAGGTTCCTCTGTCATTTTGAGTAAGTCTCTGTCTAAACTTTTTCAGTTCCAAAATGAGGCAATAGTTCAAAGATATCAGGGGATGGAGTTAATGTTCTCAGGGTGTTTTGGTGACAGCAAGTGGGAAGCAGCTACTCATTAGAAACTTAAAATATCCTCCGGGAAAAACCCAAGGAAGATAATTGCATATAAACCAACCTCTTGTTCTTAGTCATGCTTACTTTGTATCACAGCTATCTTTTTATATGACTACCAAAATATTGAATGCAAGACCTGATTTAGTCACTGCATTTTATTATCTATTAATTCTGTTAGTAGTTTTCAAATACACCTATGTGTATTTGTCTCCACAGGGCTTATGTGTTGAATTCCCTTCTTCTTCCGTGATCTTCTTTTTTTATCCTTAGTGCTAAGTTTTGTTCTGTTCTTAACCAGACATCATCTCTTTCTTGTGAGTCTGTTTTCTAGGCCTTCATTAATTTGAATAAATTTTCTGATGAATAGTCCATTTTATCTCCTCAAAGAGAAAACATGATTGAAAAATAAATTTTATGCACCCTTTGTGTGTCCGTGTTAGTAGAGGCAAGTCACATGTCTGGGAGAAGGTATACAGTGGTTCCTTATTTTGCTTGTGTAGTGAAAACTCCCATTATGTTTGTAGAACAAAATCTTGGCCGGAGTTGTCTCATAGAATGGTTTGGGTTGGAAGGGACCTTTAAAGACTATCTAGTCAAAACCCTCTGCAATGAGCAGGGATATCTTCAACTACATCAGGTTGTTCAGAGCCCCATCCAACCTGACCTTGAATGTTTCCAGAGATGGGGCATCTACCACCTCTCTGGGCAACCTGTTCCAATGCTTCACCATCATCATTGTAAAAAATTTATTCACTATAACTGATTTGAATTGACCCTCTCTTAGTTTAAAACCATTGCCTTGTTCTTTAGCATCAGGCCCTGCGAAAAAGTCTGTCCTCATCATGCTTATAATCTCAATGACTTATCTTTTTGCTATCCTCTCACCAGGCTACAGAGTTCCTTGAACAGCCCTTGAGGAAGATTCCTTGTCTTGCCTTGCCTCCTGAGAGTGAGAGTGAGGAATGAAGGGCAGGTCAGAGTGTTTCTGTGGCCAGTGTTTCTGCAGAGACAACCTGTCCTGAGAAATGGAGGCTACGAAAGCATAACAGTATTTATGCCTGAGGCCAGGCCAGAAGGAAGACTCTCAGCTAATCAGGAATTGTAAATTGTTTTGGGCTGCTGCAGGGACAGAGTTTTAAAGCAAGAAGGAACTCCTGATGCACCTTATCAACCACTTGTTGAGAGTGCTGCATAGATGCTAAGTGCTCCAGACACTTTCATTTGCCCATGAGGGCTCTTTCTGATTGGTTAACTTATGGAACTCTTCCCTTAGGACACTCTGGATGCTAAAAGTTTGCATGAGATTGCAGAACTGATTGGTTAAATTCAAGGTAAAAAAAAACTTAGAAAGGGCTGTTAGATATAGCAGCAGTTCTCACTCAGGAGCTGCCTTAGCATATTCCTGAGACCTGGGAGGCTCTTTGGGAACACATCCCTCAAGAGTTGCCCTGTTCTTATGCTCTTTCATGGACATCCATTTCTGGGCATGAAGGTTGTGTCTACAACCAGTGCCTACAGATGTCTCCTGGCATGGGGACATGACTAGATCAGTAACCTGCTGGATGGTCCCTGCCACACTTGTCTCCATGATAGGAGGCCAATTGTCTATCTGCAAGACAGAGCTCACTGTTGGAGAGAGGAGCTGTCCCATGCTAGCTGCTCTCAAACCTTGTCAATGCTCCTAGACACATTTAATGTACTACCAGAGATGTAGGTCATGGGAGACTGGATGCTGGGCCAGGCAGACCTTTGATGTGATCTACTACAGACATTCCTGGGTCTTTTCCTGCTTGACGCTCCAGTAGCTACTTCTTTATCAAGTGCCCTCCTGGGTACTGACCCATTTTGGGGGCATTGCCTCTGCAGCACATGCACACACCTTCCCCATTGCTGGCACTTAAGTCCATACTGTTGGCCAGGTAAACTGGTGGTTATGGGACCCTGAATGACTCAGGCTGGGAAAGGGGGCTCTTGACAGGAATATATGATGCACATGGGCCATACTAAGTGTCCTTCTGCAGGGCAGAGCAGTGTGGTGCTTGATGCTTTTCTCTAGCTGTGTGACATGGGACTAGGAACATTGCTTTAGCAGGAACAATCCCTCACAGACCACACAGTCTCTCTCTTCCACTTGGTGGGAGGAATGTGTCCTTCCTGCAGCACCACGAGGAGAGGGGCACCAATGCTCCTGTGCAAGTGTGGGAGGTTCAGGAGTCACAGAAGAGAAGTATGAGAGTGAGTCAGAGTTCTTCTTAGCATTGCAGAGAGATCCTGTCCTGTGCATGGCACGGAAATATGGCTCAGGCTACCATCCCCTGCTCTCCACTTGGCACACTTTCTGCCAGCCACAGAGCCAGGCACAGCTTTTTATGAATAATTCTAATCAGCAGTGATTAATTGTGTCCTTATACTTTATACACAGCACTTTGCAATGCAAAAGACTGTTCAAGTATGAAGTGGTGCTACTAATACTTGCAGATTATTTTCTTTAAAGTTCAGTGCAATCCACTAAAAAAAAGAAAAAGAAGAAATTTCCCCAACCTCCCATTGCATTTATAGCCAGAACACCCACTGTGAAAGCTAAAATGTGGAATTCGAAGACCAGAAGCTGGTCAGTCTGTTTTCATTACGCAAGGTGCATGAAATACAAAGAGTAAACACTATGTGCATGTGAGGGAAAGTAAATTAGACTTACACGGTGCTTTCAGTTCCAGTTTTTTCAACAAGAAACAGCCAAGAAACATATTTTAAGCTCTCCTCCCCCACTTCCTTCCAAATACACAAAGACACATACAGTCTTCGTGCTGACAGGACCCATTTAAAGAATTATAGCTGACTCTTGATAATTCTCATTATGTTAATCCACAAACCTGTTAAGTCTCCCTATGAATGACAGTCTGTTCCCAGCTGTCAGCAAGGAATTAATAGCTCTCTGATGTACTTTGCTATGATGTGACTTAAGGTTTGGTTTCACGATTGCTTTAAGCTGATGTAAGCCTGTGCTGCCTCCGCCCTTCTCCTCCCCATAGCTTGCCCTCCTCTCCTTGCACTGTTTCTTGTCCTGGACCCAGAACTTGGGCATTCAGGATCTCATCTGGAGAAAAAAAAATCAGTGATCCAGCTGACTGAGCAGCTACATTGTCACTCCTGCTGTGAGTGAGTAGAAGTGTGGGACCACTTAGCCAAGGACAGAAAGTGGATGGGATTGCTCCTGTTGGTAATAGCACATATTTAGATTTGTTTGTGAAACACATGCTTAGACATATTTATGTTAGGGAAATGTCCACAGGCACCTTGCTGAAAATATTGTGGGCATAAAGAGAGAGCAAGGCCAGCTTAGCAGCCCAGATCTTCAGTCTGGAAAGCAGACACCGAGGCAGGGCACGATGGAGAGCAGCAAAGGCCTAAGTGAGGCAAAGTTGGTGACTATTTAATAACTGTCTCTTCCACTGCAAAAATTAGAGGCAGGAAATGAAAGCAGCAGATGTCAACTTCAGAGAAGACAGGAATGGTATTTTGTTCACTCACTGAATAGCTGAGCTGTAGAAGTCTGCCACAGGATGCTGCAGATGACAAACGTTTACGTGGATTCAGGAAGCAACAGTGCAAATTAATATGAGAAAATTTTATGGAGGGCTTAGCAGATGTAGAAACACCAGCCAGATGCAGGATATCCTCCAACCTCTTGGTAAGCTAGAAGCATCACTAGAAGATTATTCTTATACCTTCCTTAAGTATCTACTATTGGCTACTGAAAGCATCTGGCTTGTATAATAGTGTAAAAGCCCAGTTAGAGTCAGGACTTGACAGCTCTGCTGGCAAAAGTTTGACTCCAACTATAGGATTTCCAGGTAGTGGAGTATTATCCCTGCATTCAAGTTTCTCTGTGTTAGTAAAAGCTGCTGGACAGAGAGATCAGCACTGTCTTAGTTCAGTACCCAACCACTGAACAGATGAGTGCTCTGCAGAGCTCACCGGTGGAAGAGTTTATGGCCAGCACCTCCCCAGCTGTGTGTCCCCACGTCCCAGGTACAGCTGCCCTATCATCTCATCTGCCAGTGGTGCTGCTTCAGTGAGTCCTCTCTGTGCTGCTGTAAGGCAGAATGCTGCACCACGTCCTGGGCTATCACTGGTTGGAGGAAACACAAGGGCTCTGCAGGGCTGCTGGCACCCAGCAGGCAGGGATGACCTGCCCCAGAGACAGCAGTGCCTGAGAAGGACCCTCCACCACGGAGGACAGCCCAGAAAATCACATTAGAGATGGAATATGCTGTAATGTGGTGAAACTGGCTGCATTTGCACTGCGCCTTTGGAAAGCAGTGTCATGTTAGGAGCTTGGCAGGTGATGATTCAGGACACACAGAGCTGCATCCTTCTCCTGTAGAAGCTGCTTTGATGCCAGGGCAGCTGCTTTCACAGAGTTGGCAGAAGTGAAATATCCATTTGGTATGGTTATGCCATTCCACTAGTACCTCCCTGTCCACACAGGAGCCCTTGGCTTTCATAAACACCAGTGAATGATCCCATATAGCCATGGCTTTCACAAGGGCCTGGGAACACTTCCTGGGTGACAGGCAGTGACTAACTATGGAATTCACGGCTCTCCTCAAAAATGCTTTCTCCACACTGCAGAAGCAAGGAACATTGATTTATGACCTGAAGTTTGTTTTTTCTTCTACAGGTTCTGATTTTGTGAACACTTTAGTGACAAGCACTTCAGGGTGTGCAGCACCTCACTGAGGTGGAGCCAGGGCAGGATATTTCTGAGAACACCCCAAGGGGAGGGAGCAGATCATGACACAGAACAAATGATGGATTTGCTGACAGCAGTCTGAGGATGCGGGTTCTTTCTAAGGGCTTTGCTTCGTGATCTGAAGTGAAAACAATGAAATTACTCAAACACTGAAAACAGGAGGGGGTTGAGTGTCTTTAAAATGTACTCAAAACCATCCTGACGCTACTCCTCTCAAGCCAGGAGAGAGAGAGAGTCTCTGTGAGTGATGTTGTTCTTATAGAGGTGAAGACTGCATCTCCCCACACTCCTAGAATTAAATCCCTAGCTTGATCCCCGCATGTCCCAAAGATGTCAGCTGCATGGAGGGGAGATGGAGGAGGATGGGTGGGAGACAAACACTTCCTGCATAGATCAAAGTCCCTGAGAGGCTTGCTGGCCACCAAGAAGCACTTTGGCTGCTCCCTTTCATCAGGCACAACTCAGTGCTGGCAGCAGGGTGCCAGGCACAGATGGGGTGCTGCAGTGCTGCACAGCAGGTCCCTGGCTCTGGGCAGCTCCCCAGCTCTCTCAGCAGCAGCTTTGCACCCTCTTTGCTTTAGTAGAGCAGCACAGGTGGCTACATGTGGACAAGGATTTCAGCACTCTCCTCAGCATGGGGGCTCTGTGATCAGTGTAAAATGTCCCCTCTCCCCATTCCCCCTGCATCTTCTCCAGTATTTGCAAATTCTTCTTCTGAAAACCCACATTTCATTAACTCTGTGACCAAATAATCAGTGCAGGGTGAATCCTGGCAGAGCAGAAATGCCCAGGTTCAGAACTGAGCCATTTTAATTGTCAAGTCCCCTCCTCCTCCTCTTCCCTGCCTTTTCCCTGCCCTGCCCCTCTGTGCACACTGGCACCAGCTGCAGAGCCAGTGGGATGCTTTGCATTCCTGGCAGAGAAAAAATACAGCAGCAGGTGAAAGGAAGCAAATACAGATTTGGCACTGTCCCTTGCCAAGCTGCTCTGTAAGAGCTCCTGTAAAAACAGACCTGCCTGTCTGGTTCCTGAACCACTGCAAGTGCTATTTTCAGTGTATAAGTTAAGAATTAACCCATGTCTGAGGAGGTTTAAGGATTTCAGCTTTAGGGGGAGAGGCTGGGGGCTGAAGCAGCAGGCAGAGTCAAGCCTGGGCTATGTTCAGAAAAGCACACACAGCAAAGTACTCCTTGTGGGGTTTGCTGATCCTCCACATTTGCACAAGGATAGATAGAGCCCTGTCCACGGAGAGTCCTATATTTGCACACATGCAGGTGTGGGTGCCTGGTGAAATGGGGTTTCTCCTGGCATTACAAGGTCTCTGAGTATTCTCCCTCTGAACTGCTACACTCCAAATTTCATGCTGTGACAGCGATGTCTTCTGTCTTTTCCCAGGCCGTCCCTGTGTTGATTGCCATGCGTTCGAGTTCATGCAGAGGGCGTTGCAGGATCTAAAGAAGACAGCCTATAATCTAGACACAAGGGTATGTGTTTCTATAGAAATGCTTTCACTTAGCCTTTATCTCCCAGCGGCCAGGTTTGCCTGTCTGTGTACAGCAGACATGACATCTCTGCTGACTCACTCCCATCTCAGCAAATAGGTTTATACCAAGCACAGATTATTTTTCACAGCCTGCAGAGGTTCATTAACGATCATCTAGTGTGACTTCTTGCATAACAGACTAAAGAATTACCTCAGACCTGCACCAAATAGAAAAGGAAAGATGTATGAAGGAGAGAAGAACAAGAAAGATGATTTACTCTTTGCCTCACAACATTGCTTCCAAGCTGTGGATTGACTAATCATCTGGGCAGGAGCAAAAACTGAATGGGAGAGCGAGAAGGTGGCAGGCAGGGCTGGCAGAGGAAAGGGAAGCACATACACTTCTTATTCATGGATTGATACTCCATGAAAAAGGGGAAAGCACCTTTGCTTGGGTATTTATCACAGCACACAGGACATTCTGCTACTTCACATGCTGGTCTTGTGCTGCAAAGGTTTCAACGAACAAAACTAAGGATGTGCTGAATGCCCTGATTTTAGTAATTCATACATATGTGGGTTCATAAATATGCACAAACTGACTGAGGTAGGACTTATTACAGTGGTTCCTATGCTGTCTTAAGTTTGCAAGAGGCAGGAGGTCTCTGATCTCTAATAAAGCCCCTCCCTGCATGTCTTGTTCTACTTTTCCTCCCCTAACAGCTCCATTAACACTGGCAACATGACAGTAAATCCCAGTGAATGAAACCAGTTCACAGCCACATCTCCCAGTTCCTTTAGGAGCCTGCTCAGTGCCTTTGAGCAGGGCTGTCTCTGTCAGCAGGTGAGAAGGGCTCTTTGTTCCTCTAAAGTCACACTCAGCTCAAATTGTCATTCACAGCAGAGCCAACCAAAGGGATGTAAATCAATTATGTGTCTCAAACCATAACAGGGAAGGCAATTATGTTTCTTCACCTTTGGTTTCTTGTGACCTTGGGCAATCATGTTGGGCCCTACACAATAAGGTTGAAGTGACTTTAGCTTTCTTGAGCTATCAATAGCAAACTGATTAGGGCAGAGCTTGGAGCGCAGGTTACATTGCAAAAGTTTCCCCGTGCACTAGCATAATAATAAATAACTCTTAAATGGTAAAGTGTCAGTAGAGAGACTTTACCTCCAGCAGCTGTGCTGAGCTATTCTGGTATATAGCAGGGTTCCACCTGTTTGGATTATGTTCAGCTGAAATGCTTTGTACCTATACATGACATGTCAAGACCGGGTGCAGTTGCAGCTGTGTGCTGGTTCTTATACTGTAATAGGCTTTAAGTGGGAAGTTAAAGATTTTTTAGAATGCAATAGAGGCAGCACAATTCCTTAATGCCACTTACAGAGATCTGCAGACGTATCTGTGATGTCTGTTCTGTCTGGAGACTGGAGTGAGAATATAGCCCATCAGAGAGCAGCATTGTCTTGTGAGAAGTGAGGCAGAATATAAAGGGAGAAGCTGGTCCCAGAGTGCCACAAGATTAAACTTCTGTTTCTGTGGGGACCTGGACAAGCCTGAAATGCCAAGGCACTGATTCAGACAGCTTCCAGTGTTACAGAACAAGGGGCATAGGAACAGGGCATCACCAAAACAAACATAACTAGTTGTTTCTAGTGTCACCCACCCTTTGACAATTGTCAGAGTTTAAAACTGCTAGCAAAGAAAGGATACATTACCATCTTTCCCCACCTTTGGATTGAGATTCCAAAGGCCTTTCTGTCAGAGATGCTTTAGTTAAATACAAATTACTGAATGAATCAGAGATCTTAAAGTGAAAGACAGCAGCCAAGGCCTTCTATTCTCTGAAAGTTAGACCCTCCATATCCTTATTCTGCTGCTGGTGTTTGGCTCATGCTGACCATAGAATTTCTCAAGTTTTACACAAAAAAATAACATCATTCAGTAACTCCTGAGTCTTGGAAGTTGTTGTTGCAAGGGCAAGCCCCATGCAGGTCAGGGACTTCCTAAACCAATGCCATCGGGGCCACAATTAATTTTTGTAATTGATACTTCTCTTTCACAGTCAGTTTACAGTTGTGTGCTCCCAGAGCTGCTCTTCCTGCCTGCAAATAGTCCTGAGCGACGCTCAGGCAGGGTCTGTGGTAGCAGTGACAGCTTGTTGGCATTACTGTGAAATCCAATAAGCCTGTTTGATGTTAAGATGATTCTATGATTTCTCCTGGGCTCCCAACAATGAAAGCATTCACTCATCCAAGATTTCATTGTATGAGTGAGGAGCAGTGTTTAATAACGCCTGCCATTGCGCTAAGCTGATAAGTGAAAGCAGGCATGGAACGTGAACAAGTCCTCTTTAATGCAAAGGTGGATGTCAGAAGTTTGAGTTGAAAAGGATAGAGAGCTGTGGAGGGAAGGGAAAGCAGTTCTGAAACAGCCTCTCCCTGCACAAGTTTGCAGTATGAGAACAAGAAATGAGTAGTAGAGAGTGGGTACTGCTGGCCAAGCAAGGCAGAGCTCCATGTAGGAGTGTCCAGCTACTCCTTTGGAAACTCTGGAGTTTAGTAATTGGTAATTGCTAAAAATTTGGTAATTAGTGCTTTGCTGTGTCTTAATTTGTCAAGAGATACCAGGTCAGAGGAAAAGCAGAAGGCAGAAGACCTTGTTGTTTCTCAGAGCTTTGAGACAATTTGTTAACATTTGTTAAGTGGTTTTCAACCTTTCGTGGGTTTTTGCAGTGCAGATAGGAAACCCATTCATGGTGAATTTAAGCCCACTAAGTTGTTTTTTTTCCCCTCAAGAAACTCTTCGAAGTCAGTCTGCAAACTGCATAAGGGACCGCAGACCACAGGGTGAAAACCACAAGGTATGCTCAGGAAGAAGTTTCTCTTCAGTCACAATTGCACTTGCTGATGTGAGTTTCTTGCACCAACAATTTTGAGTCTCACAAGAAACTCGTCTTCTAAAACAATGGTGCCATTTGAGAAATTCAGCCTTTATGTCTCAAAAAGGAACCACAAAATATTTATTTGATCACAATTAAATAAATGATACTTAAATATCTTTGAATATCTGAACTTTTTCTTTTTGTCTTGGTTACAGAGAAAAAAACCTTAGAAATGCTTTTCCACTAAGGTGCTCCTAAAACAACAGCAACTAATTTTAAGTGATGTATATAGAGAATGGTTTTTAAGCTTTTGATAGAGCTCTGGGCACATAGCTTCAAATGGACCTGATAATAAGGCAACTGTCAGTAAATTAACTCAGCTTAAAATAGGAACCACACACTCAGGCCTAGATCTGCCCTGAAAGATTCTGAATTTCAGACAACAAGGTTAGACTGTCAGCTGGACTTAACTCAGAGAAATTCTAGAGAAACAGCAGTGTAACTGGGAGCACAACTGGCTCCTCAGCACATGCTATTGGGTGCAATTAAATTACACAGTGCTGAAGACGTCGTCAACAGGAAGCCATCAATCACCACGAAGGAATTAAGAGCAGCGCAGTTGAAGGTGGAATTTTTCTCAGTATTTATAAAGGACACTTTAATAATTTTGACAGCCTACTCCCTAGAAGTTAACTGTGAAAATGAAAACATTCAAACTATAAAGGTGCTCTCCATGCATCTCAGTTTTGAATATATTTATTTCATCACTTTTTCTGGATGAAAACCAGCACTAATAACTATGATTTTTCACTCAGCAAAGCACCTTGGCTACAGCTGTGTGGAGGGATTAGATCCAATCAATTATATACTCTTTTAAAGTGATACATTCAGTTCTTTGATTTCGTGGTTGGTTTTTTTTGCAGACAGAAACCCTCCTCCTGAGAGCGGAAAAGAGAGGCCTGTGTGATTGCTTTCATGCAGTACACTGAAATGTGCACTGGGATTTGGCCAATGGACATTCATTCATTTTTTGAAATGCTGTTCAATAAATTACAGGAAGATACAGAGTGCAAGTTGTGCCCCACCATAAGGAAAACCATTTTTATCAAAACAGGTATAGCTCGGTTAGATCATTTTTCGCTTTGATGTGGTTTATCATTACTGTATGGGATATTGCATCTGCTGAAATGTCAACAGAAGAAACAGTGCCAAAGTCTCACTCATGGGTTTTATGCAAGGATAACATCCCACTTTTTTGGTATTTCAAGCCAAAAACGGTCCTTAGACTCTCAGGCCAACCCTTCGGCACGTGTGAATTGCCACAGATCTGTGAAAGTCAGTGGAGTTGAAGTCTTTAATGTATTTCTGGTAGAATAGCATGAAAAGGAAGCTATTTTGCCATGATGCATAGCTAAACATTTACAAACAAGCAGACGGCTTTGTATAAAAATTAATAGTTGTCACTACTTGGCAGTCCAAGGAAGGGATTTGTTCCCAATTGTGTCAATAGTCCAGTGCACAGCAAACACAGTAATCTGTATCCCAATTTTAATTTCTTCAGAGCCACACAGTAGCTGTGATCTTTTTGGAGAGATTTATTAAGTATCTAATGTGATCAGTAACATTTGTAATCACATGAATACTGCCTGGCAATCGAACTGATTGTGTCTGCCAATATCTTCTGAAGAAGTGTCTTTCATTAAGCAAATCACATGCTGGATTGAACCACTCAAACTGGCCTCTGCAGAGAGTTTTGGCAGAAAGCCTACACAACGCCTGCCTGCCCAGGAGTCTCCTGCAAACTGTATTTTGGGAAATATTTAAATTCTACCAAAATCGTCTGTGGTTCTTGCATGGACTCTATACTCCATCACAGTGGGTTACAGTGCTGATACTATTAATATAATGCTGCATTCAAGACAAGAGAGAACAAAATTTTTTAGGCAGTGTAGTAGTAGTAGCTGAACAAGATTGCACCTTGTTATTCTTTGAAAAAGAGTAAGAAATCCTTGCTCATTGTTTTCCTTTTTTCCTTCATTTTTGGGGAGGAGAGCAGAAAGTGGCCCCAGTGGAAAGTTCTTTTTGATAATAATAAATTTTTCATGGGGCTTAATATATCATCCCCAAAAACAAAATTTTTTAGGCAGTGTAGTAGTAGTAGCTGAACAAGATTGCACCTTGTTATTCTTTGAAAAAGAGTAAGAAATCCTTGCTCATTGTTTTCCTTTTTTCCTTCATTTTTGGGGAGGAGAGCAGAAAGTGGCCCCAGTGGAAAGTTCTTTTTGATAATAATAAATTTTTCATGGGGCTTAATATATCATCCCCAAAGTAGAGATTTGTGTATCAGCTAGAGCTGATGCACAGGCTAGAAACTTTAATACAAAGAAGAATATTGGAGCAGTATCAACAACAGAGCTTTTCAAAGTCATTTTACCAATTCTTGTTAAGATGTCTGTCCTTCCATAAGGGGCTGATATTTTTGATATTTTGCTCTCAGTCTACTCAGTAAGTTAGGATGGAAGCTATCTGTATGTTTCCAAACTGCTCTCCCATTTTGTCTACAACATTAAGCACAGGAAAATAGAGAACTGTGACCCACTGCCAACTTCCTATATTGTGTGTCATCATACTCAATAGCAAAAAGGAGTGTATTACCATATATTTTGCCAAAGTTGTTTGAAAGGCACATGGTTCTCAGCAAGGAAAAGCTTCCTTGCACCTGCATTTCAAATAGGAAATTTGCTTTGTCTTTTGTAGTGTTCTAGCAAAACCCTCTGTAGGCTACCAGGGCCTGGTTTGTATACAAGAGAAGCAGCATGACACAGCAGCACATACTTCTAGTCGTATTACATCACTGTGGCACTGGTCACTGACTGATGGGAAGCAATAGAGGTTTTTTCATGGACCATATTTTATTTTACAGATAAAACAATAGAGCTTACACTGCTTCTTTACAAAACACCAACCTTAGGTTGCTTTTCTCCCACTTAGATTTGAACCAAAGTAATGCACAGCTTCTGAGTTGGCTCTTTGCAGGAGATGGAGTTCCAGCACTGAACCTGTGAATTTTCCAGCACAGCTCACCTTTTTGGGGGGCAGCACATCTCTGGTTTGGTATTGCTATTGTGCATGCTTATTCTGCTGGTACCCTAAAGAATCTTGCAGAATCCTGTTTAACAAGCACTGGGGGGGGGGGTTCAGCCATGTTTTTATTTAGAAAAATGGTTGCTCACAGTTGAGTTTTGATATATGCAGCTTGTTACGATAAAAAGGTGGAGTGAATGACAAGTGGATGTTCTCTGACTCCCAAAGAGATCAGAGTGACACTGCAGCTTTATGGAAGTGACGGTAGTGATTAATCTGTATGTACTCATTTTTGTCTATAATACAATAAAAAGGGCAAGATACATTATAGTATCTGGTGTGCTTTGTTATAGATTTGGAAAAAATGATAGTGCTTATGCATTAATAAATATCTGGTCTTTAATTAGGTGGAAAATCCACAGAGGAAAAATGCTATTTTGAATACAAAAATAAAGAGATCTTGGTTTTGGGCTAAATTTATTAATGTATTCTTATTTGCTGAAGTATAAAATCAAACTCACTCTTATTTGAAATTAAAAGCACTGCAATGATTCTTGCGAGCTTCTTTAAGAATCCCGTACTCTGTACTTGATGGTTGTGATAAAGTTCCTTATTATTGCCGGATGGCATGAAGAAAAAAATAGAGCTAGATAGTTTTAATTTATTGTTGCTCATGAAGCTAATTTAAATTCAGACCCCCTTGAGTCTCCACTTATTAGAAGAAACTGTATATTTTGCAAAAGGATTTAATTGCAGGAGGCCTTAAAGCAGAAAGTCTGTTTTCCCACACAACACTTCAGCTCTGTTTTGCTCTGGAGCCGAGGCAGTTCTTTTGACCTTTTGAAACCAAGCTATCTTATTTTCTTTTGGTGCAGTGCTGCTTCAGAAAGCCCATGGCATTTGTAGACAGAGTGGGGTGCAGGTGGTAGCCTCTAAAATGCACAGCCAAGTCCTCCCTGTAAGAGAAATGGTGTGATCATGTTAGTTGGTGCTATCCGTGGGTAGGCAAGATGATGGAGAAATCCTGGTAATGGTTCCCACATCTCTAGAGCTTCTCATACCTGAGTAAATGCCTTCTTTGGGTGTAATTCTGTGTGTATTCAACATTAGTAATTTTGAGCTGAATCTCAGGACAACTCTCTGAAGACATGTCTGGGTTTCATTCTGAAAAATGGGAACACAGTTTATCTTGTTTGTAATGAAGAATCCAGCTAGATAATATCAAAGCTTAGTAATATTATTTCTAGCTGAATCTGACTAGTGTATGGGTTGTGTGGAACACTCTGTAAGACCCATGGAATATCCTTTCCAGGTGGAAATCTCATATTTAGAAGTCAGCTATGTGTTTTCACCCATAACTATTCTGTAGGTAACTCTTGGGTGATCTGAGTATCTAATATACATTCCCCATTTTCTAAGCAATAGTTATAAAATGTGTAGGTGGTTTTAGAGTAGTGATGTGGTTTCTGTGTCCTCTTCTTCACCTGCCCAAGGCTAGTACCCAGAGACAAGACCTGCTCCTGTAGCAGTGGGACTCATGGAGGTGGCTGATGCTGCCTGTTTGTTTGCTACCAGCAGACAGATTTCATCCTGATGAGAGGCTAACAGGAATTCCACTTTAGTTCAAAGGCAATTTAAAAGCAGAAGGGCTCTGAGGCTGTTGTGCCTTTTCTGAGGTAGAGAAGCATAAATGTTCTTTTTCCTTTGGAACTGATACAGGGCAGAAAGTTTGCCTTTGCCTCTCTTGGCAGACAGGTAGAGACCCTCTTGCCTAAAACAATGTTCTGCTTAGTCCTTCCCTAGGCAGGACTCAGTGAGAGAGAAAAGGAGAGCGAGAGTGAAGGGGAAAAGATACCTGCCTTCTGCAGCCTGATTGAGTTCCTGGCAAGTCAATGCATCTGACCAAGAAACCAGAGCTACAGCCTCATAAGTATTTGTGTGCTATGTGTGGTAAGCAGAGGCTGCAATCACTTTGAATTGAGTTGTGTGCACTGGTGCAAAAGAAGGGTTCATTTTCCCCACTCTCATCAAGCATGGCATGTGACATTTCCAAGCTTTCCAGAACCTGCTTTTGAGAGCTGTGCAATGAAATGCAGATGGAAGAGGTGGTTGTGAATAATCCCTGTGTTTCTCAACTGAAGCTATGCTGAAGATGTGAAGTCTCAGGGAGGCTTGGTGCTGTGCTTGTTCTTAAAGAAAATATAGAAGAGCCGGAAGCATCTTTTGCAAACTGGTACTTGCTGATTTGAAAATTAAGGGAAAACTAACTTGCAGGTGCTTTTGCTAGCTAAGGAGAAAGGCAGCACTCACTTGAAGAGTGTTCTTGGCAGCAAAAATTAAATAGAGGTGGAAAAAACTAATATCAATTGCAAATATATATATGTATGTATAACATGCATATATGTATAAAATATTTAGTCTCATTTTTGCTCCATTAAATATTTTGAATAAATGATTTCTGACTGTGATGGATGAAGCAGGATGGGTCTTTCTGCTAAACTTCTGAAAAGGCACTGTGATTTTCCAGTGTCTGATTCTGACTCTGCCTTGAACGGGCCTTGGTGCTCTGTTCAGAACATGCACTCAGCATCTCCACATGGGCAAAGGAAGGAAGGAATTTTCCACCATATGCTCATGATAATCTGTTCACTGCTGGAGGAGGATCCCACACTAAAATGGCCTTTAGTCTAACCCAGTTTGGACAAGCTTATGTGCTCATGATATGTTTTCTATGTATGTGACTAGGAATAAATTGAAGTTATTAACTTCCTGAACTCCAGAGGAGGGGAATGAAAAACACAACGAGGCTATTAGAAAATCACTTAATCATACTCATCATTCTTGAGGAGACTGAAGCACATGGTAGACTTTACAGGAGCCCTCTTGCCTCAAACCTGTCTCATTCACTCCATTCATGAGCTGGGTAGCAAAGGGGGCACAACTAGATCCCTGAATCATGTAGTTCCAGTTGGCCATTGAGCTCAAAGATGTTGGGGAGGAAAAGCAAAATCTAAAGAACCAGTGGCAGCACAGAACAGCCATTCATCATGGAACTTTACACAGTGAGAACCCCAAGTATGTGTTTGCTCTGTGTGTAAATACAGCTCTGTCCCTAGTAGATAAAAAAAATCAACATTGATGATGTTCATGAATGTCCATTATTAAAGTTCCAGTTCACTACGTCCATCATTACTTTGCAGAAAAGTATCCAGTATATGACCTTTCGTTCAGCCTGACTTGGCTCATATTCTTTGCACTGTGTATCATGTATCTGTTCATGCCGAAATCATTATCAGAGCTGTTTTCTCAACACTGTGGCCCAAATTCTACCCTTATAGTTTCACGTGGGAATCTTCATGACCTCACTGGAAGCCACATGAAGTGGTCCAGGCCTGTTCTGCACTAACACAGTGCCTTGTTTACTCTGTATGTCCAAGGTAACTGCCTTCTGGATTTCCTCCACTTCCCTTACTGTGCTGTAAAAGGGTTTCCTAGAGAGGGCAAAGCCTCTGCGTCCTGTCCCTAAAAATACAGAACAGGAGACAGAGGTCGAAAGAAATTTTATCCTGTAAATTGTGTTTCTCAAGCTGATCATGAGTTCAAGATTAAATATTATCCATAGTTTAGGTACTGACCATGTGAATTAGCAAACAGAAGCCTAGCCTTTTTCTAGTGGTGCAGAAGGTAGTTCATCATCTTAAATGCATTAAGGTACTAAAGATAGATGGTGCCTGCAGCACCAATTACTGAATATATCTGGGTTTTTTTCTAGCTGTTGATAGACCAATCTGCTTTTCCTGGTCTGTACATTATAGATGGGGACAGCATGACACATCTCAAGAGGACAGATTCTCTTTACATCAGATTTCATTCCATATAAATAAATGAAAAAGATGAGGTAAAACTATGGATCTACACTTTGGTCTTTTCCCCCCAGAGACCCAATAATGACAAGTCTGTCTTCCCTGATATTTAATTCCTTCTCTCTTTAATTGCTTAAGAAACTGCCTCTATCTCACTACTCAAGGTGTGCGTGGGAGTTGAATGTATAGCAGACTGTAGAGCATGTAAAGCTCATCAGCAGCAGTTAAGTATAGTATAAACCTGAAGAAGAAATTGGAAACCATAAATCCTTGAGCTGTGACAGCTTTGTCACTTGGGTGCTTTGAGGTACAGGCCACGTTTCCTTTGGCATCTCTGGCCTCCAAATTCATCCATGGAGAAATACTCTTCTATAAGAAGAATGCAGACCACTGTGTCTCACTTGTGGATGTATTAAAAGCAAACGTGTAATTTATGTATGAAAATAGCAAAACCCTCAAATTTCAATTGTTTTAAGTTGAAATTAATTGAAATCAGTAGACATCATAGCTTTGTATGACTTCTAGCATCACAAGTACAAAATATTGGTGTCTAACTGTTGCCTAACATTTGGATAATTGATACAGTAAATAAAGAGGTAAGTGTTATACGTTTAAGTCAATTTATAAAATCACTGATTTTCCTACTTGGAAACTAATGAAAAACTTTATTTCAAATTCTGGTCCACATTTCTAGTCCATCTTCCTGAACTATGCTCCTTATATTTCCTTTCCCCAAACAATCACATCAGGGCGTTTCAATAGCAAGACAGGCAACAGCAAGGAAATTCCAAGGTTATTCCTTGAACATTCACAAAGGATGAAAAAGGAGAAGGTTATAAATTTCTGTTCAGAGACTAGATATAAGATGTGACTTGCAAGACCTATCAAAACATGACCTTCTGTATCTAAATAGACTGCTGTATATTGCCTGCAGCAGAAACTCCATGCCCAATAACACATTGAGTAACTGTGGTTTTAAATTTGTGAAATAAATCTGAAGAATGAAGGGACTCCAGAATACTTTGTTGTTGTGCAAAAGAAACCCCCACAACAAAAGCCAAAGAGAAGTAGTAAAATTTAAAAACTTCATTGCAAATAAACAACTATTTCCCATAAATTCAGTTATATAACAGAAAAAAACAACTTTATCGTGATGCAGTTTGAGTTAGTCTCATTTAAACATTCGTTGAGATGATCTGAATCTGGATGTAAATGAATTCCCTCAATGGAATTAATAAGTGTTGGACCTTGGCCAACTCTTTAACAGCAAGTGCAAACATGCAACACTTGAGGAAAAAATCAAACTAGTAGCAAAAGGCTGGGAAGACAAATATTATAAACTTGAGAAAAATGCATTTAGCTGCTTTCTATGTGACATGAGGTCTGATTTACACCATGGCCATTTAAAATTTGCACATGGAATGTGAACAAGTTTTTACATTGATTCCTCAAGATTAGTGTTATGAGCAGAGTGGAAGCCTTGGACAAAGTTTATTAGAGAAGACCTCCTGTTGAGTCATGAGGTGCAGAAAGGACACCTTAGGTTTCTAACCTCTTTCTCAGAGGTGAGTGCGGGTGTGGCTGGATCCAATCTTAGCCCCAGACTGAGTCAACACTTTATGTTTAAAGGATTATATAGATGTAATCTAATCTTTGTATGACCTTTTCCTGTGGGATTAAGGATGGCAAACCAAATATAATTATATGAATAAAATAATTTATTTTATTGATTGTTATAATGATAATCATTAGACTAAAAGACCCTAATCAGAATTATTTACTACACAGTACAGATAGTTATATCTACAAGTATAGTACACTATTTTCTGAAGCAATATTGAAGCAATGACATTAAAGACAGCAAAATAATTGATAAGTAGAGTTGATGTTACTCACCCATACCAACAACTATGGGCAAATCTCTTTCATTTGGCCTCGAGGAGTGGCCTTGTGGGGCGTCCGCACTCACAAGAGGAGTCTCCACACACACTCATGGAAAGGGTATGCAAGAAGTCCCTACTGTTAAAAAGTGGGATTTTATAGTATAAAGTTATTGACTATCAGGTATGTTGCTAGGCCAACTGTGTCAGCTCAGCAGCCTTTAGCTCAGCAGCTTTAGATAAGTTGTCAGTACTATCACTTGTTGGTTCCTTTACCAGGAACCACATCCTCACCAGTGCCCATTTCTATCAGGAAACATTCTTCTTCACATCCTCAGCGTGTTTAACTTTGGGATTGATGAGTCCGGCTGGTCTCAGCACTCTCCAACACCAAAAGCAGTGCAATGCCCCTTCATTCTCCATCCACCAAGTAGGGTGAAGTTCCACCTCTTTTACTCCCACTTAGAGCATCCTGCTATTTTTGGTTGCCATTTTGACCTGCAGTTTATTCATTTAAGATCTCCTGATGGCTCATGTACACCAGGCCAGGAACTTTTTAATTGAACTCATAACCTGAAATCAGCCAGTATGAGGTTTTCTGGCTGAGACTGACAAACAGTTGGTCGCTTGGCTGTCCATATACTCCTTCCAGTCACTGTCAGCCTGGAGAAAGCATCCAGCCCCTTCTGCATGGGTCACTGACTGGCTCTGTGGAGAACAGCCAGACAAAATGACATCACCAGTCACTTTTCTGGACATGTCTCTTCCCCAGGTGTTCATCAGGCTGTGCCTAGGGACTAGAACTGCCTTTGAGCCCCTCCTTCATAAAAAGAATGCGAAGCCTGAGCAGGAGTGTTGTACACACCTCAAGGTACAGAAACAACTCTGCCTATCTGTTGGGTCTGTGAGCCAACACCGCTGTGTTAAGGGGGGAAAAGCTTCCTATTCTTTAGGAATGGAGGCTGCAATTGCATTTTTCCTGAGGGTTTGGCCCCATAGGAAGGGCCTTTCCCTGCCCTGAGCTGTCTTCCAGCAGCCTTTGATAAAATCCCAGCCTTGTGTTATCTGACAGTCATTGCTCAAAGCCACCTCTTCACCCTGGGACAGCAATACTGCAGGATCTGGGATCATCCCAGCACAATGCTGGTATATTGTCTGTTTGCAAGGAAAGAGAAACCCCAAAATGCAGTTTGCTACTATGTTACCTCAATACCATGACTGATTAAATTACATAGGAACCACCATGTGGAAATCTTACTGTCAGTCACAAAACATGCCAGGTTATTTGCACTGACAAATCCAGCAGTCCAGAAGAAGAAATATGGGATTTTTACAAAAAGCACAAGATGAAATTAATACATCCAATCTGATTCTCTTAATTTTGTGCCAGTTTCCATACTTTAAGTCACACTAGCAGGAAATTGTACAGAAATTGTGTTAAATCTGAAAATCTGATAACTTTAGAGAGCTGAGGTTTTTAATGAGTTGCCTTTGGTTGTTCCAATAGGTAAAACATGAACAGTCCTGTGCTACTGCAAAGACCCCAGCAGCCTTTAGTCAAAGAACTCCATCAACTTCCTTAGAGTTCGGCTACTGATTAATTTAATCTGGTGAATCAAAGGTTGCTTCTACACCACATCATTCATTACATTTTGATATAGACTTGGACAGAGTTTGTGGAATTGCCTTTTGTTTTGCCTCATAAAGCTAAAGCAGATACTGGGTTTGCACACACAGATGGCTTCTCAAATGCTTCCCATGGAAGTGACTGTGGAGCTCCAGGGACCTAGGTATGATCTTAGAATCATTTCAATTTTGAGATGCTTTGTGAAGCTTTGCTTGAAAAGCAAGGCAGGATAGCTGTGCCTCAGATACTGATGATCAGAGGTAGAGAGACTAGATAGATGAACTTGCTGGAGCAGTGAGCCAAGATACAGTGCTCATATCTAATACTCTAGATGTGCTTTCTAAAACAACTGTTTCAGTTCTGCACATCCCAGGAATCGATATGTGCTGTCAGAGTGCAAACAATGAATCTTGCAAGGTGCTACAATAGCAGCTTGCTTAAAACAACATACATCCATGCTTAACAGCTTTGCAAAATTGGACCTTGAGGGCTCAGTACTCTTTGGGATTCATCGCTTGGTGAGTTTTGCTCTCTGTTCAATGGTGCCATTATTCAAGCCATGACAGTATTTTCCATTATGTATCCATGTGTTTGGAACCGCAGAAAAAAGATCTGCTCCAGATGGAGATGTAGCAAGCAAACCATCCAAATGCTATTTTTGCAAACAGCATTTTCATAACAATTGTTTGGGACTTCACAATATGGGCACCAGCAAGGAATGGAAAGGCAATTTGAATGCAGCTTCCAGCAGCTTTTTGCCACTAAAGACATTGGCATGGGACTCTTCATTTTACACTGTCACTGGGCTGCAGAGCGAGGACAGCTAAAGCCAGAGAGCAGCTCCAATAGGTCCTCTTACATGGTGTGTCCTACAGGACAAGATCCACATGCACACGAAAGGTAGTTCAGGCCTTCTGTTTGGTGAGCTGGGAGTTCCATCAAGACTGTTTTAGGAAGCCCCACTTTGGAGCCAGAGGGATTTGTGTGGAGAGGCCCCTGTAGCTATCCTCCAGGCCCTGCTGAAAAAGTGATGCTTTGGCTAGGAAATGTTGAAGGAAACAGAAAGGGTCCAGCCCATTCCTTGGGGATAATTATTGCAAAAAACTATTTAGAGAAGCAAGGCTGGAACTCATGCTTGGAGAACTGCAGCTGAACAACTTGTGGCTGAAGCATTTAAAGATGGATTTTAATAAATGAAGAGGTGAGCAGATGCTGCTATACTCAGCAGCCCAGATTTATCCATCAGGACTGTCTGAGGAAGTGCAAGGAGGCAGGACTTCAGGCTGATTCCTGTCACGTCGGCATGAAGTGCTGGAAACTGAGGCTGGGAAAGTTGTGGAGAGGGGTTGAACAAGCTAACAGCTGCCTCAGCCTGCAGATTCATAGACAGAAGGGGCATTCCTTAGTGTGTCCTTAAGAGTCTTCTTCTAGGGCACTGAATGTATCATGACTGAGGAAAAGAGGGTCCAGGCAGATCACAGTGGGATTTAAGCTGTGTTAAGCTGATACATCCTCTTGAAAAGCAAGTGCAATTTATATTATTGCAAGTTAAAATGCTGGCATTTGCAGCTTTGCTAGAATTTAAGCCATTTATTTTCTTTATTGTCTGAAAAGCATGACTAGGCTGTGGCCATTTTAGGCTCTGTTTTGGAATGATCTTCTGGGATGGATTAAATTGTGCTGTGAATCAGTACCTTTACTGTGTTTTAAGATAATTGTAAGGGAATAAGCTCCTCAGTGGAACTAGTTACCTGAAACATTAGGAGCTTCTGGCCAAAGCATAGATACCTGTGCCCCAAACTAAAGCATATGTAAGATCACATAAGATTTTGAACTATGAGAGAAGAACTTGAGGCTGTCAGTATATAAATTAGGTTGTTTGTCATAGATTGGTTTCTTTTTTTTTATAAATTGTTTTATCAATGTCTTGAGTACATTTGGACCTCCAAGTCTTTTTGGTTCTTGCTGGCTCTTTGCTTGCCACATACGTGTAGACAACCAGGCTGAAATTTCTGACACTTATTTTGTTTCCATGCATATGTTAGGTCTATGCAGTTCCACATTTCCCTCTGAGTTTTTATAGCATTAAAGTTAGAATTGGCCTCCCTCTTAGGAAGTTTCAAAACCCCATTCTTACTAATTTCTAACAGAAAGTAAGCAACCAAATCTTTTGTCTGTCTTTCCTTTTCCAAGTCGTCTAACTTTGTATAGAGGCTCATCACTGTGTGAAACCTGTGAATAGTTGTCTTTCATTGATTTCAGTTTCTTGATCAGTTCCCCTCACCAGATTTCAACAGAAATATAAGCACTGAGGCTGGAAGTCTGTCACAATTGTTCAAGGCTAGGTAGATTTTTCCCTTTGGGTATTTTCTAGAATATCTTCTTATACATAATATATCTCTTTCTCCGTAGGCTTCTGTTTCATAGTTCTCCAAATCCTTGGCACTTCTCTGTCAATAAAGCTTGGCATGCTTTCAATCACAGTGCTTTGGAGCTTTATTCTTTTGTGGCTGAAAGAGTCACTGCTAGAAAATGCCTGAGGGAAGCACAGCTATATATGATAAGGAGGGTTTATGTCATCAGAAAGGGAAGCTTATCTTAAATAGTGTTCTAATAATTAGATTTTATTAGCTTTTTATGTTTCTTCCCAGTAAGAGTCTGACAGTGGTAAGGACTGAGCTGGAGAACATATATGAAGTGCAGCAAGGAAGTGGCATGGGTTTGCTCAGCTTACTGGCAGGTACATCAAGAACTTGTAAAAGAAAACTTGGCCAAAACTTTTCAGCTTTAGCAACAACCTATGTTTTCATCTTTTTCAAGATGACAATGTTCTGTTGAGCTTCTGCATAAATAATAGTTAGAGATCCAAGTAACAGAGTCATTAAAGATCCAAATAATAGAGTCATTAATGATCCAATGTGGTTGAGGAGGGAATAGAAATGTCAGCTGAGGAATGTGCCACAAGCAATTCCATTTGAGTAACCCAGGTGCCCATCTCCTCCTGGGGATGGGGAGAACTCAGTGTTCAGGGGACAAAATACCAGGAGGTAGTGAAAGTGCTAGAACTTACTGAGAACCTGAGCTGTTGCTGGAGAACAAAACTGCAGCAGTGGAGCTCGTGGAGTCTAGTTATTCCAGACATTAAACAGGCATGATTCATCAACCACATTGTTTGTATATGAACTGTGGTATCTTAGAGGCTTCAGCTAAACTAGAATACCCACTACACAGGGGCCAGTGCCAGCCTGGAAAATATAAAAATCCAAGGGCATGGAGGTAGAAAAGAAAGGATACAGAGATCATCAGTGCATTGTCCCTATGGTGTCAGTGCTGCCAGCACTGGGAGGTCAAGGAGTCAGAGAGAAACCCCAGAATCCATCGGGCTTCCACCAGACTAGAGCAGCCAGCCAATACTGCTATGGACTCTCCATCCTGCCCCCTCCATGGCCAGCTCTGACTGTACAAAAGCTGAAGAAAGGAAAAGGAAGAGCTCAGCAATCCAGAGCATGTCTACCCCTGAGCTGTGGCTTTGCAGTATCTTGAAAAAAGAGATCAACTTCTACAGCTTTAGGAGAGGGAGTTGTCCCTGTTGATGGTGGAGAGGTATAGCGTAGTATGTGCAAGTAGGCTAGGTTGTTACAGTGCTTCCCTACTGCTTATTACCATTGCAGAAAAGGCACATCAGTTAAGAATTGCTCCATCTATTGCTGTCTGAGAATTGAACTACTTTTATGACACCAGCATCCAAAAATATGGGGCCTTACAGGTTCATGAGGCACATCCGCAGGACTCAGCGCAGGTCTCAGTATCTCAGTGCCTCTGAGTCCAGGGTGGTCAGCAATCAGGCTCAGCCTTGAAGAAGAATAAGGGGTAGGAAGAGAAAAAAGTGGATCCCTTTGGCCAAGAGTGACCTCTGTGAACTTCTGGGAAGACAAGTTCATTGGTTGGCCTCTATGCTCAGCCTCAGAGAGCCAGCAAGACCGAACTGATGGATAGGAGGCAACACCTCTGTGTGTTTCTGGATCTGGAGAGCATCTTTATATAAATATCACTTAGCTGGTGGAGGTTTACAGCACAGGATTTTTAATCCTATTACCTCCTTTGCTTTTAGTATCTGTTTATGTTTTCCCACAGAAGGCATGGGAGGTGTCTCGTGCACTTAGTCTCTGCTTCAGAGCCATTAGCATGCTTGGTACAATTATAAATGCACTGAGCCACAGCTCAGACTTTATGATGAGCTGTATATTTCTTTCGCTCTGGAGAGCTTTCAGTCATGGAAGTGCAATATTCAGCATCATATCTGAACTCCTGAAGCAATCACATTTTCTTTCCTGGCTGGAATGACACTTTCAGCAGTCTCTGTCTGTGAGCAAAACAAATAAATTAATGGGTCAACAGCTCTTAAATTTACAAGTCTTGAAGTTTTCCATTTGTTTTAACGAAGAGAACTGCACAAACATATTTCTCAGCTAATTGTTCACAACCCACTGTACTGGTATAGCATGCTATCTCTAGGTCAACAATCAGTCGTAATGAGATTCTGTTTTATAGGAACATGTCTGATTTGGTCTTTGAATTTCTACTTCTGACTCATCAGTACTTGAAGCCTTTGGGTTTTTTCTCCCCTGAGGCAGAAAAATGGTTGGTCAAGGTCAGGCTTGTCTTGGATGCAGTCCTGTTTGCTTACAAAAGCTATATTTAATGTCCTTTCTCACTGAGCACTGCAGCACTGTTATAATTCAAGTCCTCTTCTCTCCTGCTGTCTTTAAGCTCCAGCTCCACAGCTGCCTGTTCCCTGGATAAGGAGATCTGCTCATCTGTGAAGTCAGTGAGTAGAAAGAGCCATTCAATGGGTTGCTGAGCCCGAAGTATAACCACACTTCAAGTTTGCTGTTTACACAACTTTAATTCTAGGAAGGTTACAGGAAGGCTGCAGCAGAAGGCAGGAATGGGAAAGATAACACAGTTGACAACTCAGAAGCAAAATTCACCACTACAATAGATCTGTATGCATTATTTATAGGGCCGGCTGGCGCTGCTGCTTTGAAATCACTCTGCCCTCATGTTTTGGCTGCTCTTCTATGAGTATGCAGAGAAGTGGGAGACAAGATGATGCAGCAGAGGAGATGTGTGAGAGCCTAGGCAGACGGCCATTTAGATGGGTTATGTGAATCAAAAGAAATAAGCCTTGGATGTCTCTTGTGCATTTCACTGAGTGGCATTTCTCAAGGTTTAGCTGAAATTAATGAAAAAGCTTCTGTTCCCAGCAAATAGAAGTAGAGCAGAGCTGAAGACATGCATTCCTCTTTGTCCCTGCAAATAGAAGTAGGGCAGAGCTGAAGACATGCATTCCTCTTTGAGCAGGGAGGAGCTATGCCTGGTCTCACAGGTCTATGTGTGTCCATAAAGTCTTTACACAAGGCTTCTCACTTCTTAACCCAAGTATGTAAGACTTGCCTTTGTGCCATGAGTTCAACGCCTGCCTAACTCCCTGCTTCTCACTATTTTCACTGAGCTCAATCCATTTGCATGCAGGAGGTTATGTGCATGTGTTAGGGACTTGCTTTATAGCTCTCTTGCTGCGAGATGCATAGCCTTTGGCTCTCCTGCTAGAAGCATGTACCTGCTATATACAGTCATTTAATTTGCCACCCTGTTTGATTTCTGTGTTGAACTCTTGGTGTTGTTGACTTGTAGCAATTATGGAGTTTTCTGCCAATTAGGCAGTGGAGATGAGCAGCAATGAGCTCCCAAAGTGCCATTCTGATGCTCTGGCTGCTCAGTGCACTGCTGAGCTGCCGCAGGCTATCGCAGAGCTTTTGGCACTAGCATTTTTCTTCTGCTTGCTGAGGGCTTTCGGGTCAGCCTGCAGCCTCACAAAAATCTATTCGAGGAAAAATTAGAGTTGAAGTGAGTTCTTGCATAAAAGCAAAGAGAGAAAAAGGCCAAAACCCCCACGTTATTTCTGTAGCAATTGTTAGGAAACAGAAATTTTCTCTCTACATGGAAAGCATCATCATAGTTCAGTGGGGAATAGCACATGAAGTTCTTCACTAAGGTAAGGCTCACAGATACAACTTCTAGGCTCATCAGAAGCCAACTCAGCCTCCAAAGCAGATTTGGGAACACCTGTAATCCCTGTGTGCCCCACTTTCCAATCAATTGAATGAAACTCACATTCCCTTTTTCTAATGCCTGCCCTGTTTCACTTGGAAGCAATTTGGGTTAATAGCTGCCCTATCAGTTTGCAGTGGCCTGCAGGAGGAGGACACCAGATTTCAGGTAGTGGCCAAGACTTCCATTTTTCAGTAATAATACAAAAATCACTCTGGTGAAAAACCCAGTGTAGACCAATTGCCCCCCTTCTAAATGTCTGCAGCAGTGTTCACACTTGGTCAGAACAGAGTACTAGGGCTAACAGCAACTCTCACCATTACCAGAAGTGTTTTGTGCACAGCCCTGCACCATCCTGCCTGCTCTAGAAAGTGGGTGTTAATGTTGAATATTCATCTGCTTTCTTGTGATTTGTGGTTCTGCAGAGTCATCTCTCTTTCACCTGACTTCTTGACCATGCTTTTTTGTTTTTTCCCCTTTCTTGATTTTTCTTCTTCTTGGCCTCTGTTGCCAGTTATTCCGGTAGACTAAAGCAGATGTTGCACCATTCTTCATACTGTTCTGGCACTTCATGCTGGAAGTATCTCTCCTAGATATTAACTGGGGTTTCTGTTACAAAATACTCGCTTTATATATGCTTGCTTAGCTGCAATGGAATCTGTATATAAACCTTCTTTTATCTACTGATAACTTCTGTCTTGAGACTTCCCTGCAGGAACTTTTGAGCTATAAGCACAAGTGGGGCCTGGATTTCCTAGGAAATTGCCCCTCTCATGTAGCTGGTCTTGTATTGCACTACAGTTATGACCATGATGTCTTTTATTAACACATGCCTAAATAAACAGATGTGTCAGTCACAACATGCCAAAATTGATAACTTCCCAACAATGCAGATAAACCAGAAATTCTCCACAGTATCAGGATGTGGAGAGAGGAATAGAAGCTGTAGAGCAAAAGAAGGTACAATGACTGTTGCAAACCCTGTGACATATAACTGAAGTTGACAAACGATACTGAATGAACTAGCACCTAAACTCATTCTGGAGAGGCTAGGCATAGACTAGATAGCCCTGTGGTATCTAACCGCACCGTGCACATCCTTCACTCAGAGCAGAGGCTCAGACTTCATGCTGGCATCATCTGAACTGTGGAACTGTGCCCTCAGCAAACTCCTTCAACAAAAGGCTGAGCTCAAAAATCACCCCCAAAAACTCTTTTGGATGCTTTCCCCAGCCAGTCAGCATCAATCCAGCCTTACCAGGTGCCATCACAGTCACTTTGCCCTCACTGATCAAGCTCTGCAGTCCTGAGAAACCCAATGAGCCAAGCCAGGGAGACCAGAGAAAATGGAGTGGTAAAACTGTGTGGGGGCACAGTGAAAAAGGCCTCCTCACAAATACCTCAGGTGTGTCCTTAGCACGGTGAGAACCTTCTAACACTGTTAGAACCACTAATGCAAGGCCTTAAGGAAGAAGAACATGTAATCTGCATTATTCAACCTGAGGTCAGTGGTGTCAAAATGAGAAGAAATAAAAATTATTTCTCTGTCAGTTCATGGCATCCTCAAGTTGATTGCTTTGAGACTGGGAAGGAGAAATTTCCCTTCATCATATAGACCATTTGCTGATCAATCATGAACAAGAAGTAAATATAAAGACTTTCTTGATTCCAGTGTTCCCTTGTGGATGTTTACCACTGACATCAATTTCAGTGTCATTGTACCTTCTGAAGACATAGGCTTTTCCAGACTCCATGATAGAGGTTGGATCTGCTAGATCATCTCCTGAAGAACTTCTCTGATCAAGGCTGGTCGTTCATCTCACTTATCTCCATACCAACTCACACTAGTTAAGGCCAAAGTCAGGAAAGTTTGTCCAGGTGATTCCCATCTAATGACACTTATGTGATTTTTTCTAGTTCAGTTGGTACTTTTCTAATCTGCCAAAGGGTCAGTACACTCTACAGACAAGCTTTTCTCATGTGTACAAGCTTCAATCCAACATGAGTTTCTTTGCTAGAAGTGTTTGTTCCTGATTCCTTGCTAAAATAATGACTGAACTCTCCTGAACCCAGAGAGGGTAAATTATCAGGGATAAAGCGCATTCGTTAGATGTAAACACTCCATGCAGATAAATGTTCCTGTTTACAAGAGCTCTTAGCTCTCTCCCCTACATAGGTAGTTTAATTTCACTCCCTAAGAGGCAACAGTGAAACATGATACTGGATCTTTAAGCGTTTATTCATTTTAATTTTCCACAAATGGTTTTCACTGTAACATTCTCAACAGGAACCAATAACACACATAATCACAGGGCCCTTGATAACGATGAAAGTAGATCTGCTGGCAGCAGCTCTTATGCTCGTTTTGGGACTGTGAAAAACACTACACATGCTGTTGTTTGGGTGAGATAAAGGGCAGTTTTACCCTGGAAAAGGGATGTCAGGATGGCATTTTTTTATTCAGTGGCTTTGCTCTGCTGAACATCTGCTGATGTTAGGGGAGACAAGTAAAATTGTACTACCTCGGGGCTTTAACTGCTCTCTACCTACCAATGTCAGATATGCTCTGTGGTTCATTATCATCCAAACTGACTCATTACAACTCTCTGCATGGCTCCTCAGTCCAGCACCTCAGTCCTCAGGAGAAGTGCAGTAGATCAAAAGAGCCACAAAACCACTTGAAGCAAGGTGGTGTCCAGTCAGGTTACAGGACTCATACAGCTCACAAGGGTTAACTGGGTTGTCCCTTCTCTGCACTGTCACCAGAATGAGTGACTGTCCTCATGATGTGAGAGGTGAAGAGATGTCAGCCAGGGCACAGAAGGGCAGCACTGCTCCCCTGAGAGGCAGTAAATGTGACTTCCTCCACCCTTGTGTGCTATTTGGACAAAGTAACTTCCCAGAGGTAGATTAAGTTGATGGATTGCTGGTTCTCACTATACATCTATGTACCAACATGGCCCTTGTCATCCCCACCATTAAGCAGCTCTCCGAGCACAAAACTTGCAGCATCCCAGAGTGACAGGGGAGAACAGCAGTGCCATCACATAGGTGCTGACTCACTCAGTGAATCGAGGGATGAAAAGTGCACTGTGACTTCCTGCACCAGGTAAGAGATACGTGGGATGAGTCAGATGTACAAGACTTTGGAAGAGCTGAGTGTCAAGGCTAGTATTTACTGTGATTCCTAAACCAGTCAGTGTGCCAGTGTCAGGGATGTATCTTAACTCTCTTGGCACTCATCTGGATTTGGAGACTTTTCCTGTAGCTATCATTAAGCATCCTGGTGAAATTTGGTTTCAGTCTGAAACATTTCCCTAAGCTGTGCTGGATTTCAGAGCCACCTGCTGATAATCCTCCTAAAACATGGACAGTGGGGGAAGTGCTGGTACTTATGTGAGGACATTCATGAAAGGTGGTTGGCAGGAGAACTGAAAAGTGATCACAGTCCCAATTTTCCATCTTCATCATCAAAGTCCATCCTTGTAGGCCTTTAAAATTCAACTGGAAAGTAAATATTGTCTTCACCTGTCTGTAGTGCTCTTGGGACAAAGACATTTTAGAAATAAAATGTAAACAGAATGTTAAACCTTAGAAATCTTAGAGAAACACATCTTTTAAAGTAAGTTTTTGGCATTTTTGTTAATACATTTAAAAAAAATTATCATCAGCCACAAGCATGGAGAAACACATCTTTTAAAGTAACTTTTTGGCATTTTTGTTAATACATTAAAAAAAAATTATCATCAGCCACAAGCAAGTTTATTAGCCACAAACTCATCCCTAGTCATTCATGATCTGTTTTTTCACACTTTCAATTTCCATTGAATTCACTAGGAGTTCAGAAAACTCGGAGCTTTAGAAAGCTCAGAATACCAAATCATAAACATCTTCACAAGTATTTATTTTCTTCTGGCTTTCATTATATCAGGAACTGATCCTATTAATTCAAAATTGTTTCAGGACTAGAACATCAGATACACAGTAAGGACAAAGCTCCATCTAAACTCATGTCATTTTAAGAAACTGCTTATTTGAAAATGAAAGCTTCTGTGGATATACAGTTCTTAACACTGTATCATTTCAGCCAGGAAGGCAGACAAAATACCACTGGTTTTGCTTTTCTTTTTGATGTAGAGAAATATCCCAAACTAAGAAAGAAAGAAAAAAATAAACGATACAAAGGACATTGTATAAAACCTTTTACCCTTCCTCCATGTATTCAATAGAAACCTGAAAATCGATTTGCCTTAGTGATATAAAGGATCACAGTTAGATAAAATTGGCAGAGGTAGTTACGTAATAATAGTATAAGATCAAAGCAGACATTAAGAAAAAAATCAGCAGCACACGAATGCTGTATCTGTATTTCTTTCAATAGACTTCACCCTGCTATTTCGCATATGATGGCCTAGAAGCAGTGCCCACCTTCATGTGTATGCCAAGCCTTATGTTTGGGAGAACCTTAAATGATCCTCACTTGTAAAGGTATAAGAGCTCTGAAAACATCCCAGCTTACAGTATTTTAGAGCCTCAGTTCAGGGTCAGTAACATTCTTTTTTGAATGAAAACCAGATATTTACTTGAAATATATTATCTTGAATGACGCTGCAGCCAAAGAGACCCAGTTTCTCAAAACAAGTTTTGAGCAGGAAGACCTATTTTTGTGGGTTTTCAAGAGTGCTTGAAATCCTGCAGCTTCTGATATGACAACCATTGTAGCACTGAGCTCCTGGAGATGTGTCTGTTTGCTCTGGTGTCTAAAGGAGCACTTAAAGCTTGTCTAACAGAATGTAACCCCAGGCCGTAGGTCTACAGCATGTCTCAGGATTCTGGACTGAGGGTGGATTGTTGATGAGTTTGGGAGTGGGACCTGAGTGGGCTGTGAAATGCTTTCTGGTCCACATGTGGCAGCAGAGATATGGCTATGTAAGCCTAGAGCAAACTCCTGGGTGTTAGGAGTCTATGGGTCAGGCTAGGAAAGGGTACAAGAGCAGAAGCAGGCAGGACTCCCTGTAAAAGGCAAAGCATACTGCTCCTCTGCAAAGATAAGGAGTCCATGGAGGTCATGTTTGGTGATGAAGAGATTAAAATCGCTGTCCATTTACCCCAGGTTCTCCTCAACTCTGCACACACTCTCCAAGCCAGGGCAGAAGACCCAGTGGCTAGCTTTGCAGCCTCCTGCCCCACAATTCTGGAACTTATCTTACACTGTGCATGCTGATTAGCAGCAACTGCACATCATTATTGACAGCTATGGTGCATGAATGAACAGGCTAGGTAGTGTCTGGGAAACCTGTACAACTCCCAATTTCTGTTTGATATCGAGGACTTGCTGTATGTGTATGCTGCTTGCATACACAGCTCTCTATAGACTAGGGCAGATCTTACTCTTCTGTCCCTTTTTCGTCTACTTTTGGGACAAAATAATGTCCAGAGGGCATGACACAGTGCCAGAATTTGATAGTCACTGAACCTTGACAGTCTTCTGATTGTATGGCAGTATCATTCCTACAATAACAAGTGATCTTTGAGCAGTCTGAGTGTTACAGATCTTTACATGCCATCCACCTTGAAAGTATAAAATCTTAACCAGAATGCCAACAGGGAAGCTTGTGAGCATCTGCAGGAGCTACACAGGTTGGCTGTAATCTTGGGGTTCAGGGTAACAGAGACAGAGTAAACACATTCACTGTGGGAAGTGCAAGTAGGAGCACAAGGATGGGCTAAATTTTTCAGCTTTGCTCGGGTCTGAGACCTAGTACACAGATCCAGTACAGAAATCAAGCATATGTGTGGCAGGAAGAACTTTATTAGGGCACTGACAGGCAGCTACAAAACAGAAGAGGCACCAGAATCATCAGTCCAGTTGCAACTGGCCCATGCATTTGAGACATCTCAACTTTGTGCTTTTATTTCAGCACCTGGCAGTTGTGTAGTTGAAAGCACAGACTGCTCAAAGCAGGATCACCAGGACTCCTCTGATCTCCCATGCCCATGTATCACTTTCTGTTGATGGCTGAAAATTGCCATGAATGCCAAGCTGGTATGCCCATGCACAAGTCTGAATGCAGCACAGAGACTCTCTCTATTTTCTGTAATTCAGAGCAACAACAAAAACCAGCTGCTTTCCTTCAGAGATGGCTCCAAGTATCCAGCTGTAGACAGCTCCAGAAATATAAGATGATTTGGGTTCAGCTTCCTAGTGTGAACATCCCTCGCTCAGTGATGCCAAGAATCAAACCAGCATGTCTGCAATAAAACAGATCTAACAAAGATTGCTCCTGGCAATGCTCTGCTGTCACACTAGCACCAAAGATCTTTTTCATTATCTTCGAATCAGTCTCATTAGTTCAGTCAGACTTCTTTTTTTCAGTGCTTGGGGTCTTCTTGAAGTAAGACACATTAACTTCATCTTGATTTATAGCCCATGGGTTGGTTTCACTGATTTGTAAACTGAACTCCTACACATTTTTCCTTCCTTATGGCTGTATTTTTTGTTCTCTTCCCTCCAAGAGCTGCCTGTCTGATCAGCCTGAGTGCTGTGTAGGCTAGTTAAAGATTACCACAGCCAAACTGTGGCAGTGTAAATCTTGAACATGCACAGAAACATAGAAAACAGTTTTGCAAAACAAGTTACACAACCACTTCATGAAAAAGGTTTCTCTTTTTGTTTGTGTCTATTATCAGTCAGTGAACAAAGCTGTGGGCTGTTTGCAGTTCTACCTTCTTGTAATTCAGTCTTAAACCTAAAATGCACATTGAGAAACTAGAATCTGACCCCTCTGTCTCACAGGGTGGTCTGATGGGTCCTGCCCTCTTCAGTCATGCCCTGTACAGGGAAGGAATAGTTGAATATCTGTTGGAATTTGTATTCCTAGAGCTAAACCCCAATGCTTTTTATTTAATAGCCCCAGTTCTCAACACAGGTTTTGCAGCTGGTAGGAGGGTCAGCATTTTTTCCTCAGAGTGTTAGAGAATCTAAATCCATTGGGAAAAGTCTATGCTAAGATAAGATATTTGACAAGGCTGCCACATTTTATGGTAAGGTACAAGACTGTACAGACTGTTCACCGTGGCACTTGGGCAGCACTTTTGCACAGCCTGGGAAAAATCCATGTCTTCTCTGCGTTACATCTGTGCAGAAGATGCTTGTATCTACCTCAGCAGG
>NW_008681949.1:67221-84755 GCF_000695815.1 Acanthisitta chloris
GGTGTAAATGTAAAAATCCTATTTTTCCAGCTATTCATCCAGCCACAATAACATCTCAGGTTTTGGCTGTGTGCTGCTAACTTCAGAGCACACATGGCCTGAAGTCATAGGAGTCTTTTTCAAGACAGCCTCACACATACTCTTTGTTTTACTTCTGTTTGCTTGCTCTAATGTGTGTCAAGAATTCTCACTGATACCAGCATCCAAATCCACATTTTTTTCTCCACAATGGTGGTTTGTCTAAAGAGCATCTGCACTTCTGTGGGGTTGGGTGTTCTGTTCATAACCACTGTGCCACCCTTTCTTCCTTCCCTACAGAGAAACTGGGGCACTTGGGGAGGAGTTGAGTCCTATGTTTTATGTCCTATGATGGCACTGCCAAAGGTGGGATGAGCAACCCTGTGAGAGTTGTTGACTGCTACAATGACAGGCCTGGTTTTACTGTTTGCACTGGGTTTGCAATGTGGTGTTAGTTAGCTTCACCTGCTCCAATAAATATAAGAAAATTACATAACTGCAGATCCAACATAAGAGAACCTGCAATTTCTACCTTTCACTTGGAGTTCCACTGTGCTGGACAGGACACTGCACCACAACATCTCCACTAGTGCTTCAGCCTTCTTGACAGAGGTTGTGGTGGCACTTGGATCAAAAAAGAAGGCAAGAAAAAGGAGTCAACCTTCCTCTAACCCTTCCTAGTTGTGTGGCCTACTTATTCTGGATGTACTTGCCCTTCTGGCCATCTTTTCCTGCCATGAGATTTCACCATAGTCTCTGGGACCCCATCTGGATATTTGTTGCAGAGCCAGGCAGTTTTACCAGTGTTACATATTCAACTGAGGATTTTTTGGCAAATTCCCAGTCTATTACACCAGAATGGAGGATGCCAGAAGATCTCCTTTTCATTGCAGTGGAGATGAGCAGTGCACTACAGAATATACCACAGAAAAGGAAGGAAGGACTAGGCAGGGATTTCAGTTCCCAAGGGTATAGACTGCCATGAGGCAAGGGTAAAATAACAGTGTACAGGGATGCTAACTCTCTTCAGTACACAGTTGGGGACCAGGTGAATTGATTTTCCTTCATTTTGGGCACTGTCAGCTACAGACAAAAAGGCACAAATGTCAAAATATTAGGGGAGACCTGCAGCTTTCCAAAAAAAGCTCACAGCCATTTCTCTGACAGCGGCAGCACAAATACAAGTAGCTTTACTGCATGCCAATTTCTTCTTAAATCTCTTCCCTCAGGGAGCTGAGAGCTTAGAAAATATTTAGGGGGACTGGAAGCTTGGCAGCTGCTCAGCTAATGTAGGTCTTGAAATCTCTGATGATGCTCCAAAGAATGTTGGGCTGCATTGATGGGCCAAGTTCCTTTAGATTAGGCAGAAAATGATGTTTTGGCAAGAAAAATAGAGATTCAACCAGGTGCCTCTAAAAAAGAAGGATTTTGTATCTACCCTCTGTCACACAAATCCAGATAAGATCATCTTCAGAAGTGTGTAAATACTAAATTCACCATAGAAGCTGAGATGAGCAGTAAGTGCCTGCAGAGTGGGCGACTCTCCAGCAGGAGACAATGGTTGGCTGTTAGCACAATCCCACTTTTTTATTTCCTCAAACAGCTCGACTTGTGTGTGCTGCCAGTTGCTTGTACTCAGTTCCCTGTTTATACCCATTGCATCCACTGAGACTTTCCATTCTCTTGGGTGGGATGTAGCCAAGGTGATTTTCCTGTCTCTCCTGCTCTGTGTGTATGTGGGTAACCTGAAACAGCTAACAATGCTGAGTTTTCTCGGTGCTGAGGGCCTTTCCCCTCACAAAGCTGCTCAGTTGCTTTTCAGTGCAAAATTTAAGCAGGATTGGTTTGATTTTACATTTCAGCTTGCTAAGGCATAGGAAGGAGTGAGCTGCAGCAAGGGAGTGACGCTCTGATGGGGAGAAAAAAAATATTTCCAGTGTTTCATACTTGATAAAACTTGCTGTCCCCATCATATGGCAGAGGTTGGTACCCTCTGACCCGATGGGGCTTTTACATAGGAAGTTTGCTGCTGACTTGTAAACATGAGAGATTGTTTCCATGGTTATTCCTGACAGTTCCATCCAAAATATTCTCTGGTTGTTTTCAAAATCATTAGAGAGCTGCTGGTGAGAAATGGTCTAACTGCCACTGTCCTGAGGAAAAAAATCTGCTCTGATTATGTGAACAAAGAGATATATGGGTTCAGTTGTGTTTCCTTCTTTGTGTCAGAGTATTTGTTGTTGTCATTGCTGAGAGTGCAGTGGTGAACAAGGGTGGTCACGGGTGACAAGCAACTTTTAGAGAGTGAAATTCGGTCTTTTCAGTAAGGAAAACATGAGATTTTGGTGCAATCTAAGAAAACTAAAGAGCTGCTTGTCTGTTAGCACTCACCTGCTGCACAAGATGGATTTTGTCAGAGTGAGAATGCTTTTACTTATCTGACTGGTGACAGACAAATCAACCCCCTAGTGATAAACCTACTTTGTGGACTGTCCTTTGCAGATATGGCCCTTGTCCATGCGTTATCTGTCAAAATTTTCCCGCTTCCAGCAGGCAAGCTGTGCTGTTTGTCTCTTTTTGCAGTTAGAAAACCAAAGCACAAAGACCTCAGAGTCTAAATCCAAAATATCACTGAGCTATCTGATTTTTTTTAATGTGGCTGGAACTGTGAGTGCCTTACCTGTAGTTATGAAAGAAATATTCTGCACATGAAGCAACAGCAGGAGCAGCACTTTCTCCTGTGAGCATCCCTCTTCTCTATACATGGAGATTCCCATTCCTTGCCCATCCCAGAGAAAGTATCACAGAGTCTCTGCAGCTCCAGTGCAAGTACACTACCAACACAAAATTCGATTAAATCCGAGCATTTTCTGAGTGAAGCTTTGCTCTTTCCACTGCCTCCTATAGCTCTGAAGTTCAAGGACACCTTGTATTTTAGGCAGCAATATCCATTTTAAACTACTTACTCTTTTGACACACTGCACTTTACCTGTTTGTTGCTGTCAGTCTGCAATCCCTGCTCATGGCTTCTCTCTCCTCGTGGCCACCTTTGATAAGGGAAATCATATTCAGTGTTTCAGCACTGCTGCTTGCCTCCAAAAGGACAGCGCCACTTAGATTTAAAAGGATTTCGTAACCACAAACGATTTCCAGAATTAACAAGGGAAATACTTGTTTTCAAATCAGTGCATTGCTGCTGTGTTGTGGTGTTGAGGATCTAAAAGTGAGATGAGTGAGAATCAAAAACGAACCATCGGCTTTTATTCTTTGAATAAAGATAAAATCAAACCCCAGTCTAGAATGGAAACCTCTGCCATCACTGCTGGTTTTGGATATATAAATGAGGCTGTAGAAAATCTGCTGGAGGAAGTGCTTCCAGTGGCCCCGAGTGTGGGGTTTCATGGATGAGCCTGTTTTTGCCAGGTTCCTTCCAACGGATGGGACTCCCTTTCCTAACGCCATCCCGTGGGTTATTGCTCCGATGGTGGAGCAATATCCCACGCTCTGTGCCGGGTCCCGCACCGCCACCTGCTGGCACAGACGGGCATTGCCAGCGCCGCACCCCGAGCATCGCCCCGCGGCCACTCGCCCTCTCCTCTCGGCTCCTGGGAGGCTTCCCGGCGCTCCTAGGTGATCTTCTGCCTCCAGCGAGGCCCTCGCTTTCATCCGTTTGCACGGACATCCCTTCCACAAAGACCCGACGGGCTTCGATTATTGACCTCACCGGGAATTTTCTAACTCATGGGCGTTTTAAAGCTAGTCAGCTTAATCAGTCCTAGCAGTCCGTCTAGTCTCTAGATTGTGGTTGTCATATTAGGGAGAGTCCTGGGGACTGGATCGCTTAGTCAGCGCTTCCTGGTGACATCCAAAGTCTTTGTTCCATACATTTCTGATGAGGCTCGGAGCCTGCTGGCTCCTTTCTCTTCTGATCTATTTTTAATTAGCAGTTTGGGGCCATGGATGTTACAGCCATGAAGGTGATCTCAGTGGCACAGACTCATTTGTCTGTAAGTAGGGATGTTGATGCCTGTGCAGAGAGCTGTAACGTTGTCCAGGCAACAGAATGCGTGAGAGCAAGGAGCAGGAGCCTACGGACAGCTCTTGGGAAAAGGTTTGCTGGATGCTCCAGGACAGGATGCCAGGATACCTAACTAGAATGGCAGCATGCCTACAGAAAGAGGACAGGGAGCCAGTAATGGAAACTTGTTACTTTTTGATGAATTAGCTCCACATCATGCCAGAAGGACAGTTGCTTTCACTGTCCACAAAATCTGTGCAAAGCAGTCAGAAGAACTGCAAACTATCAGAATAAGCCCTCTCAAAATGAACTGCTTCATGGCATGGTATGTATAATTTCCCATTTTTCTTACTACAGGGATAGTTCAGTATCCATGGCTTGGCAACAGATTTATCCTTCTTGATCGTGGTACAGTTGCAATGCATCAGTGCCACATCCTGCAAGGTACTGAGTATCTTTTGGAACATGCTGAATGCCTTTAGCTCAGTGCTTCCTGCCAGCTTTTTAGCAAGGGCTGAGACAAAGTCGTGGAGTCCTTTGGCACTGTGCAGCCCAGAAGGGCACAGAAGAGGACAGTGGGGACTGTTCAACCTGGCCAAAATCTGTGCAAAATCTGGCACCTTTGCTTACTGTCTTTGCAAGGGATATTGTCATTATTTATTGATTGTTATTTATGTTGCAGTAGCATCTTGGCTGTCAACCCTTAGGCCACATGCACTAGGGGCTGTACAAAATCAGAATAGAAAGACAGTCCTTGCTCCAAAGGAGACAGTGAGACAAGAGGCAACAAATGAGTATTAGAAACAGTGGCAAGGCAAGGGAACAAGAGACCAATATTTTTAAGTGTGAAAATGCATGAATCCACAGTCAGATAGTGTTGCTAAAAAACCACAGAAATTGTCAACTCTCCTGCCTGTTTTCCTTCCCTAGCTAGATTTTCTGCAAAGCCAAAAATGTGTCTGTTGCTTTCAATGTGCTAAATTTGTTACAGATCTTCCTCAGAAAGTTCCTGACCTCAAACACATGGAAAAAGATGGAAGTGTTTTTGCTGGCTTCAGTGGACCTTGGATAAGCCAAAAATCTTAAATTCAGAATACTTTAATGGAAATGAGATATTATGTTTGCAGTCAAACTTCTGTCAGCCTAAAGCCCTGTGCCTCAAAAGATTTATTCAGGGACTTCCTTGTTTACTAGTACTACTAGTTTAGTAGTTCCTCCCATTTTTCCCCTTTATAATTAAATGTATTCCAAAATCAACCCCCGCAACTTTATATTAGGATTGTTTTCTGCTCGAATCAAAATATGATCTTAGGTCCAGCTTGTGCATTTTCACATATCTTAGTTAAAATGCAAATAATTTCATCTTAATAATGCCACCAGTCTGACAGATATTTCATGTGCAGAGCTTTAAAGAATCTGTTCCTCCAGCAATTGCACAATGTAAGCAAGTATCTGGATACTTCCTTAGATGACTTGGGTTTGTACATCATCAATACCTGAGGATACAGCAGGTGTTTGAGAACCCGTACCTTATTTCTCTTTACAACCATAAGGGTAGAAATGGAAAAAATTGTGGCTCTTATGTCTTCCCCCCCCAAGTCTGTCCTCATGTATTTTGCAACAGAACTACTCTGTGCTCTGAGATTAAAAACTGAGCTTCTGTGCATGGGTTCTTCTCCCTCTTTGCTCTAGATGACCCAGAAGTCTGAAGGAATGGTGGCTTTAATTGAAAGACTGGCTACCCCACCAGTATCTTTGCTTGCTTGTCTCCTCCATTGCTTACTCAAGTTCATGCCCATCACAGCTAGAAAAGCAGCTTTGATAGTGATAAGAAGTAGCAGTAATCCTGCTCATTGCTGCCGCTGAGCATCAGGGACCAGGCACCTGGGAGCAAAGCTGTCATTGTGCCATCAAAAGGGAAAAAAAAATAAAGCAGTGGCACGAACCTCACTCATTTAGAGGAAAAGGCCTCTCTTCAAATATCTCATAGAAGTGAAATAACCTATAAGAGGTTGAGTCTAACAGGTACCTTCAATGAGCAGCAGGCCAGTCGAGGGCAAGAAGATAAATAAGCAAAGTGAGAAAAGTGAAACTCAGAGAGGTATAAACCTTTAGCAAGTGCTGCATCTCCTTGGAAGAAGAAAAGATCTCTGCAGGTTACAATAGAGTGTCAGAAAGTCACTCTGCCAGCGCTTTGGTACTGCTAAGTCCAGCAGATGATTGTAATCACTGAAGATGGAATTGCAAATCACATGGGAGTTTTTATTTAACACTTTACTGACTCCAACTAAAAGTCTGATTTACTTTGCTCATAGAGTCGTTTTTAGAAGCATCACCTTCCCAGGCACTCAGCATTCAGTTAACTCTGCAAAGAGTAGGAAATAATAATTCCAAAGCCAGAAGACTGTGACACTTGGCAGGAGAGGCTGTTGAAGTAATTGATAGGAATATCTGAAAAAAGAGAACACGATGGGAGATGGAAACTTGTAGTCCAGAGAGATGAAGAACACCTTCCTGTATAGGCAGGAGTTATGCCCATTTCTTTTGCAGGTGAGGCACTGGCCATGCCAATGAGAGGGCAGCAGGCACAGATCTGTCCCACCAGGATTGTTTTCATATTCCTTATACTATGGATCAGACCCTCAGCTGGGGGAAGATCTGTCTGTGGAGTAAGATAACTTGATTTTGGCATTCAGGGGTACATTAGTGGAGCTCTACTCCATATGGCAAGTGGAGTTCAAAGCACCTTTCAGCCATTTGTCAGCACTGATTACATCTCCATGGACTGAAATGGAAACTTCCACGCACACCTGTAGATGCCTAAATGTGGGTGTCTCATTCTGAGCTGAATGTCAACTGCACAGCAAAAGCAAAGCCATCAGAGCTACACCAGTTGGCAGTAGCTATAAATCTGATCCTATTATTTTCCAGGCTTCAGGCATATATATGTCTTTATTTGCATTATCCAGAGTTAACAGACGCAATTTGCTAATGAATTCACTGCTGGTAGCAGGATAGAAATGAAGGTGTTTTACAGATCCTCATAAAATCGATTGCCAACTGTTTGCAAAATATTACATTCAGGAGTTTATTCCTGGAATATTTAATGCAGTTAATGATGCATCTTTGACCTCCTCTGTGCTTTTGTGGTTTGGCCAAAGTGTACATCTGGAATTTGGCTTCTCCATAAAATGTTAAATAAACACGAAGTTGTCACCACATATATGAGAAATTACAGAGCTTTGTATGTTGCTTTTGGAATTTCACCTTCATTGGGTCTGTACTTTTGAGTAAAATGCCACATTTTAAGTATCTGCTTGGATGTAACAGAACTTTTGCTATTTCAAGGAATGTAATCCTTTACTTGCTGTAAGTTGAGGCAATGGTTTTCCTCTGGCTCTATAGTGCAACACACATGCACACACCACCTTAAATGAGCTCAGTTTGCCTGCAAAGACCTCCTGCAGGGCTGTGCAATGGCATGGCAAGTAATTGCTTCAACCTGCTTCGAGTAGCATCTTTTTTAAAAAAGTTCCAGCCAATGTCATATTTAGTCAGCACAGGAGATGCTGTCACTGATCTAGCTGAAACTGGCAAATTTTAGCCTTAAAAGATGATAAGTCAGCCTTCCTCTTGTGTCCTGCTCCTTCTACTTCTTGGGGCAAACAGGCAGGCTGTGGATTCACACAACCTACATGTGCTGGGACATGCTGAGGAATGGTGAACTGCAGGCAGTGCTTGCTTTGAGGAAGAGGAGCTCTGGAAGGGAAACGTGCTAAAATGTGTGAAAACCTGTTTGTTGAAGAAGATACCTCAGAGTCTGAAGAACTAAAGAAAACTTACAGTTATTTCTCATTTTTTTCTCTTTCTGCAACAAAACAAACAGACTGTTTTTAAGTAATCTCCTGAGGTAATGGATTGATCTAGTTTTCCAAAAGGGCTTTTATAGTCCTTTCCCTGTCTTCACCAGAGTATGGTTATATTACTTGTAAATTTATTCACCTGGGATTTGGCACAATTTGTTTTAGAGTTCATCTCTGTTGTTTCTTTCCTTGCATGGGTTTTAATCCTTGCCTGAATCATTATAGAGTATGGTTTGAGGTCCTTATACAAAAGATTTGCTAATGGCTAATTTCTCCTTTCATCTCTTGTTTTTGTCAGAGATTTTGCTGAGTGACTCAGGATTAATATCAGCTATAACAGTTCATTTCAGTTCTTGGAGGAATTTGGGGGGAATTGAGCTTGGCACTTTGTAGGTTAGTTGCTTAGCTATCTCGTGTGGTCTAGGAACATCTCTTTTTTCCCCCTCTATATTTAGCATGTCCACTGTAATCTGAACTTTCTTCTGTCTCCTTTCATGCCATACATTAGCAGGCTTTTGTCAGTTTTTTCTGGCTAGCTCTATGGGAGACTCTGACAGCACATTTTCTTAGTGCTGTGTTGTTCCAGTTGCTGCTCTTCAGCCGTTGTCCCTTTTGAATGGGCTTCTGTGATTTTGTAGTACCATTGTGTGATTAATTTTCCCTGAGAAGATGTCAAAATTTCTAGCTATACTGGCTAATTTAGACTTGGTATGTCGATTCAAATCTGGCCTGAGTATAGACAACCCCATTAACTCCACACATAAACACAGAGCAAGTTTTAACAGTGTCCGAAATAGCTGATCTTATGTATTTGTCACTAAATTCTACTTTGTTTTAGGAAACAAATATCATGATTTGAAAGGCACAAACTTGTAAATACATTCAACAGGTCACAGTATCCTGGGCTCCCTGTGTAATCTCTCACCAAATTAGGAGGGAATCAACAGGGATAAAGATTTTGAAAATTACCAGATCCAGAATACCTGGGTCCCTTCACCCTATGCATTCCCCAGTCCTGCTCCTAAGGCTCCTTTCACATCGACAAAGATTTGGAAACACGGTCTGCAGCTTCAGTGGTCTTCTCAGTGTGGAAGTGTGACCTTTCACTGGGCTACTAGAGCTAGTCTCTTTTTGTGAGCAGCCCCAACACAGCAGCCCCTCACTGGAGAAGACAAGCAGTGAATTGACTTCGTTGACTCAAGAAGACCAAGACTTTCCAGGCTTCACCACCCATCCCAGGGTAAGCTGTAGGACAGAGTTGCCCCACCATCCCACTGGCCTTTCCTAGAGCCACTCACTCAGGGGTCATTCCTTCCCTAGCCAAGGCTGCTGGACGTTTTGTTCTTGCTGTTCCCTCTGGCTTTCCCTTCCCACTGCTGCCTGCTCCTCCTTGTCATCATTTATATATAACTATCTGAAGGGAGAGTGTCAAGAGGATGGAGCTAGGCTCTTCTCAGTGGTACTGAGCAATAGGACATGAGGCAATGGGCAGAAATAGATGCACAGGAAGTTCCACCTGAACATGAGGAAGAACTTCTTTACTGTACGGGTGACCGGGCAGTGGAACAGGTTGCCCTGAGAGGTTGTGGAGTCTCCCTCACTAGAGATATTCAAGATGGACATAATCCTGTACAATCTGCTCTAGGATTGTACTTGAGCAGGGAGGCTGGTCCAGATGATCCCACTGGTGGTCTTTTCCAACATTAGCCATTCTGCAATTCTCTGATTCTGTGATTTAGTGATTTGAACTCACTTTTCACCACACAGGACCATGTCTTCTCTGCCATGCTCACCTGGGCTGGCAGCTCCAGCTCTTTCCAATTCTCCACACACAAGATCTCACTCTGGTTTCATGCAGCCCAGGTCTCTGAAAGGTCACCAGAGAAAAACTCTTTTTTCTCATCACACAAAGTCAGAAATGTAGTTGAAGTTCAGTTAATTAAAAAGACTGTTTCTTGCCTTATTCTTTCAGCCTGATGAGGTTTCAGAGCAAAACCATGGCAGCCAATGTGGACACTGCAGATTCTCAAAAAGCAAAAGGAGGGAATTGATCCAAACTGATGGACATAACAACCGTCAGTGACAAAAAAATGCCACAATCTGACCAGCTGTTGCTGACCAACTTCACTCTCGCCACTGGGTCTAGCCCTCAGCTAGATTTATTCCAACCAGATTTGTGTCTCTTTAAGTTCTGCATGCAAGTCTGGGTGCAGGAAGGATGGCTACACTTGGAAAATTGGAGTGGGTGGAAGAACCCTGTGATGTGCCTTGAGGCTGTGGCCAATGTTAGATTTTGCTCAGAGGCAGTTTCTGGTATTAGCTCATGAATAAAAAAATGCCATGCACTGTCAACTGCCAGCCACTGGGAGCTGTGGGGATAAGGCAAACCAATTTTAATGAGGAAGATATCCCTCTCATATAATTCCTAGCTGATCCATAACATGAAATGCTTCTGTTTTTCAGCTCCCTATGCACAGCACAGTTCTGCTGCTCAGGTTCTGCTCTGGGACCCAGACTTTCATTAAACAAAGGGGAAAAAAAAGATAAAATGTCTAGCCATTATAGCTGTGAATAAAACCTTCCAAGCATGAAAAGAAAGCCAAGCCTTGCCTATGCAAAGTCCATTGCTTTAACTACTTTAAAAGGCAGAATGGAAGACATTAGCTTGGTATAAAGCTATTTTATACCAGTGTAGCTAATCCCATATGACAGGGAAACACATGGACATGGCTCTCAGACATTTTTATCCTAATAGAGGACTGAGCATACAAGGGAAGGCATTTTGGTCCAGGCTGATAATCGGGGACAACCTAGTTTAGCACAAGTGCTGCAGCTCCTGCACCTAATGTAGGAATACCACAGCCACTCAGCTCTTGTCATACAGAATCTCCTCTTGCACAGCAGTTACACCATCCCAAAACTTGGCTATAACCTTGCTCTGGAAAAGGCTCCTGTGCCCATATCAGAACAGAGCATCTCCAGAAATGTCTGGCCATATCACGGCATTGCTAGGGCTTTGCTTTTCCTTTTCAATAGCAGCAGCCTGCATGCAGACATAGCTCAGGTGGCAGACAAGTCATCTTGCTGGCAGAGCTTATTGTGCTGGGGAACTGTTCTAACCTTTCAGCAAAAAAGAATCACTGTCTGTAGAAACTGAGTTCCACCTAAAAAGGATGGTTGTGAGAACAGCAAGTGCATCTTTGCAACAGCTGCCCTGAAGTGTTTGTTGTGAGACAAGTGGGTGCTGTCGTCCTGTTTCTAGGGGGCACTGACCCTAATGAAGATATCATTCCCTTGATGAGCTCTTTCTCAAGAGTGTAACTCCAAGGGGCTTGTTCCAATGCTTTTTCCTGTTCCTCCTTATAAGCCTCAAAAACACTCTGCCTCCTTTTCAGATAGCTGAAAAAAAAAAGAAGCTTTAAATGGTTTCTGCAGCTTATGTGAGCTCCCTGGGGCCTGCAGAGGAAAGTCCTTCTGGTCTCTTCCTCCCTCGTCCTCCAGCTCAGCTCTGCAGCTCTCTGTGGCAGATGGCAGAGCCTGATTTGTCCCAGGTAACTGCTCTGTGCCAGCACCTGGAACTGTGCCTGAAGGCTTTGGGCCCTCAGGACTCTGCCCTTGGGCCTGTGCTTCCTTTGCATAGTCATCTTCTCAAATGGTCTCAGGCTTCAAGAACAGACAGCTCGTGTTAGTGCTCCAGCAGCCAACCACAACACGTGGGTTATGATTGTGCATACTGTTTCCAATATAGTTCAACCAAGTGGTGTCATTACAAAACCCAGGTTTGCTTCCAAATTTCTTGCCTGAGCCTTGAGGTTCTGAATTTGCCCTTTTGTCTGCCACCAATGTGGCACCAAGATTATGAAGAGAACCAGAAGGCAGAAGTACATTTGCGAGGACACTTGAAAACTTCCTTAGCACTTGGTTGTGAATAACATTCCAAAATAAGGATGGGATTTTATAATGGACTTTCTCAAGTGAAATAGCTCTGTCATGCCTGGTTCCAGCAAAGTGCCTCCTCTCGTAACACCCTGAAAGGAGTTTCAAAGAGAGAAAACCTCTGGGTTGTCTGATGGGAAATTTCCACTAGCTTTTCATTGCCTGAGAGGGAACTCCCAAAAACCTGTGCTCAGATATTTAGTGCTCTTCATGCTTGTTGGCTGTGTGTGATTATTTGCACATATATAGCTTATGTTTGTATGTGCCAGCCTCTGGAGATTCAATTTTGCTACATTATTGAATGAGTAAACATGCAGCAAGAGTCCCAACTCTTTAATAACATCACAGTTGCTTCAGACTGTACAGATAGAGACAGAGACAATCCAAAAGTCCCCCAAATTTACTGAGTGAAAAGGAAGCTGGGAAAGCTAAACGACAAAGTAATATGAGCAAGATAATTGAATAAGACAGTGGAAGAGCCAGGAAGGAACTTACAACCATTGCATCACCCAAATCTTGATCCTGCTCCTCCTCCACTGTGCCTTACAGACTTTGTGCAGCCACATGCCGAGTCCCATGGTGAGAGCTCTGACAAAGCTGTGTTGAGACCTGCTGCTGTCTGAAGCCACTCTGCCTTCAAGATGTGCAAGGGGCTTGTTTGCCCAGTGCTGGGAGACGTCTCTGGCTTTGTTTCTGATAAGAGCAGGTCTAAAGATAGTTGTGAAAAGCCACTTGCTTGTAGGAGGCATTAATACTCCTGAACAGCATCCATTGGGCTTCTCAATCTCCAGGATGCAGGCAAAGGCAGTCAGGGGAGTGAAAGACAAGAAAGCAGGGAAAACTTGCTTTCCTCAGAGATTTTTTTTGACCATTTGCTAACTGAATGCAAACATACCAGTGTTTCTCAGGTAGGGCAGATTCACCATTAGCTTCTGCTGTATTCCCTCTTGTACTGCCAAGGAGAGTCAAGAATTATAGGTAGACTTAGGCTGTACAATATGGAGGTGAGATTGGAGCACAGCAGTAGGGCAGCTGGAGAATCAGCCTCTCCAGGGAAAACTGGACTGCTGAAAGGGCTTGAGGCTCTGGAGAGAGGCCTGGTAGCTTGGCAGCCACTCTGTTCTGCTCTGAGCTCCAGGAGGAGTGAGAGATTTAGTTCTGAGCTAGTATTTGCTCTGGGGTGCTGCTCCTAAAAGCACTTTTTTCCTTTTCTGTTTAATTTGGCTGATCTGTTGCTTTTCTTCTGGTTTGTTTATTTGTTTGTTTGTTTTGTGGGTAGGTGGGTTTTTTTGGTTGGGTTTGGTTTTGTTTAATATTTTTTTCTTGTAGTGGTGGCTTTGCTTCATTCTCACTTCTAGGATTGTGTGCTAGGCAGGAGAGCTGTCAGGTACATAGGTGGGATGCAAGCCCAGAGAGGGACCAGATTTGGGAAAGCTGTTTTCCGGTTTGTTCTAGGTATAGACTCCTTTCTGTGTGGGATCCTTGGAATGTCTCTCTGTGACTGTTTTCAAATTAATCCAGGTGTTGTGCTGTACCATGGAAAATGCCATTGAACACAAGAAAGGAAACTTCCACAGACTCACACTTTTGCCTTTGAATAAACAAGGATTCCAAAAGGATGGAAATGTCAGTGATGTGCTGCATGCAGACAGTGGGATGCATTAGAAACACTGGGATTAGTTTGCAAATCCTTTTTCAAAGCAGAAGCAGTAGGACACAGTCACATCGGGCACATATCATTTTTCTGCTCACAAATGCTTTTAGACACTTAATCATAGCCTGTGGCTCATTCACAAGAGGATGTGCATTGGAGCGAACCCATGGCCCATATGCTCTGGAGCAATCCCCAGTTCTTCCTCAGTCACAGCCAAAAGTGGCATGAATTTTGGGAAATCATCTGTCTTGTTATCATTAAGAGGATGGATGTATTCCCTTCCATATATTATGACCAACGCTTTGTTCATTATTAATCTTTTAAATGAGACAGTTACTCCCAAAGGTACCATCTTCCTTTAATAATATCAGATTTTCAGAGCTTCTGATCTCTGCACCAGTGTTTTGTTTCAGTCTGCCCTTATTTGCAGCATGAAATTTGGGTTTTTATTGCTTTTTCTTGGTAAATCACAATTTTTCACATGCTGCCACAGATGCTCTGGATGGCCAGACTTCATTCTATTAATATTTACCTTCAGCCAAGCACTGCCTGCGTGAGAATTTTGGCTCCTGTTTTGCATGGGGAACTTAGCAAGGAGAGGCATATGCCTGCAACCATCTCATGCCATTTCTTTTGGGGTTTTAATTTTTCCTCTGCACACTTTTATTTGTGTAAGAGCCTGGCAGGACTGCAATGTGCTTGAGTGTCTGGGAGCACAGACACAATTTCTCCCACACAAGTGATCCCACCAGTATCCAGCCCTGCTGCCCTGTGACAAGGGGAAGGAAGAACCAGGGGGTCAGAGAAAAAGAGCAATTTATTTCTATGCAAGAGACAGATCACTGAACAAGAAACTTTAAAGTCCAGCAACCCAGTGAGAAAATGTGAACTATATCAGAGAGTGAGCTGCAAGAGGAAGGAAAGCCAGTCTCTGGGGAAGGGATAATGCAAGTCTGGCATCCTCACCTGACTTTTCAACAGAAGGCTAGAGGTACACTGCAGCAGATTGCTTGGGGAGGCTGTCACCTCCCCAGCATTGGATGTTTTTGAGCAGAAGTCATCTGTTAGAAGCAGCTGAAGGTAGTCTGTATACAAGTGTATGCCTATCTGCAGGACCTTTTGAGGTCTTACTCATACTATCCTGTCACCCTCCAACTCTCTTCCAGGGAGGGCACTGGCAAAATGTTTGATCTCTAAGGGCAGGTAGCCAGTATTTGAGACAGGTACTTAGTCAAAATGTTATTGCCCTCCTCTGGGTTATCAGCCCTGGCTGTTGTAGCCAGAGTTTTACATTGTGTCTGGTAATGCACACACCACCTCCCTCTGCCAGCAGAGGAAGTAGCTGACTTGGAGCCAAGACAAACGAATTGTTCTCTGCTCATTGCCCAAACTGAGTGAAACACCAAAGAAAAACAAATAACATGTGTGCCTAAATCTGCTTGGATTTATCATTTTAATTTGCCAGCTTAGCCTGGTTCAATTACGGATTCTCAGGGCCATTTTTAACCTTGGCACCCTTAATGGGGGAAGGTTCATGGTACCTAACACCCTTCTCAGGGGAAGGGAAATCTTTAAAGCTGTCCATGATGAACAGCCCAGCTTCTCAAACAGCACTACATCTGCTTCAGCAGACAGTGGCCTGCTGGGTTCAGTTGTAGGTAAAACAACCTTTACCTACCTTATATGTTGCAGCTCTTTATCAGCTGGGTAGTGGAGGGCACAGCCTACACTTGGGGAAAGGCTCTTGCTGGATTCAAGTCATTTTGCATGTTTGGTAGCACATCAAACCATTTATGTCTTTATGATGCTGCACAGCACTCAGGCAAGAAAGGTCTTTAAAGTCATAAACTTTCCCTGTAGAGAAACTGTAACCTTTCTCTACTCATCAGAGTATGGCTCTCAACTGGAGATTCCCTGAAAGAGAATCCTGCAAGCCAAGGTGATCTTGCTGCAATCCAGGATAAGGCAAGCCTATTAATTGAGGCAAGAACCTAGATCTCCTCACTGTGCAGACTTGTTTGTTATGGCATGGTGGGTTGACTCTGGTTGGATGCCAAGTGCTCATCAAAGCCACTTTATCACTCTCTCTCCTCAATTGGGCAGGGGGGGAAAACCATAACAAAGCACTCATGGGTCAAGGTAAGGACGGGGACACATCACTTACCTGTTACTGGCATGAGAAAAACCAGTCTGAATTTGGTTAAAATTAATTTAATTTATTACCAATCAAATCAGAGTAGGATAACGAGAAATAAAAACTAAATCTTACAACACCTTCTCCCCACCCCTCCCTTCTTGCTGGGATTAACTCCGCTCCTGATTTTCTCTATATCCTCCATCAGTCTTGGAGCCTCTGGCATTGGCTCTGTCAGACATGGGGGAAACTTCTAGCAGCTTCTCACAGAAGCCATCTCTGTAGTCCTCCCCACTACCAAAACCTTGCCATGCAATCCCAACACACAAGGCAAATGTGGGAAGGAGAGCTCTGTCCTGGCAGCACATATGAGCACTGAGTAGGCCTGGTGCACTGTGATGGGCACTGGTGGGAGCCAGAATTTAGTGCAGTGCAATGTCATGCTGTGTGGAACTAAAATAACCACTGTCAGGCAGGTGTCTCCTACAGTGCCCTTCCAGGATCAGTCCCCACCATGGCTGTATCCAGGTGGGAGCAGCAGTGATCTCCTGTGTGCAGCGCGGAACAGAGCTGGCAGGGAAACGCAAGAGGGAGCACAGAACAGTGCTTAATAATGAACATCTGGCTCTCAAAGCACAGGCTGAGGCTGATTTATCGGCACCAAGACAATAGAGTATTGTGCTGTGTCACAGGGACCATTTGACTGGGTCTATTCATTCCTACAGATACATGAACTGCCCATCTCTTCTAAATTATCTCCTTTCTTAGGTTTTCGCCTTTTCACTTCTTTTCTCTCCTGCTCTTCCTGGAGGGTATTTTTAAGCTGAAATATGTAAATATCTGACACCAGTGCATTAATTTTCTTTTCCTTGGCTGTGGTCAATGGCAGCACGTATTAGAGTTGTCCAAGGGGATTCTCCTGCTTGTAGCAAAACCAGATCCTCTTGCTAAGGCTTGTTCTGCTCTTTCATATTCTGGCACGTGTGTGCAGGGCTGCATGCACTGGGGTAATGTGACCAGTCAATCAATGGTAATTACAGCTGCCTGAGGACTAAGAAATCAGGTGTTCCACTACAAGCTGCAAACCTGCTCTTCCCAGGTTCTTGAAGAATTGTCTCACCAAGCATTAGTGAGGCCTTGAAAATCTCTCAAGAAAATTGAATCTGCATTGTTATTGTGTAACTAGGAAAACAAAGGCACAGTCAAGTCCCAACACGAATTATGAACTGTGATTCTGGGAGACCCCAGTTCTTGGCTTCCCAGTGTTGATGCCAAGGGCCCCATCCTTATGTGTTTGATACTGTATTTCCATCAGTATAAAGTGGAAAAGAATTGCTGTTTGAGAATAGAAACAAGCATTTGTTATCTCTGTTTTGTTTCCATTTCCTTTGGTCCAAATAATGCTGTGAAGTATGAGACCGGAAGAGAGGAAAGTGTTTTAGAAAAGTAGTTGAAACTTAGCATTCAGCTAAAGAAATGTCAGCACTAATACAGTTTGTACAGTGTTAATTCAGGCCTCTCCATGCATATGCATTTAAAGACAGACTATAATTGCATGCATTGTTTCCTCTAGTCCCCTGCCTCATTTAGTACCCAGAAAGGATGATGCTCAATTAGTGAGCAACTAGTCAATAATCTCTTCTATCCTCATTGTTCAGTGGAAGAGTTCTGTGTCTTATTTAAAGAACTGTCTTATCAAAGAAAGTGTAGTTTGGCATTTAGGAACATGGTTTAGTGGTGGACTGGGCAGTGCTGGGTTAGCAACTGAACTCAAGGATCTTAGAGGGCTTTTCCAAACTTAATGATTCTATGATACCAATGACTGTTTATTTTGGTTTTAACCACTTAATATGATCCAAGCCTACAGCAGAATGACTTCAGTTTAGGATTACCACTATTCAGGTCTTTCCC
>NW_008681949.1:84782-132282 GCF_000695815.1 Acanthisitta chloris
ATGTGTATGAGCTGGGGAGATGCTGTGCTGGAGCTCTGAGCCTTGGCACTCAGAAATGTCAGGTAGATCAGGCTAGTTAAACATGGAGTAAAACCAACAGATCTGTTTTGACAGGTTGAGCCAGACAGAACAGGAGTATGTCTAAGCCCTCCTGGCAGAGCTCCCTGGGCAGGCTGTCAGCCAGCAGCCTGGACTGGGCCATGAGGACTGTGGTGGGCAGGAGACTGGGCACACTGTGCTGGAGCCTGCTCTGGAGACTAATCTCTCAGAGCAGTACATGCAAAGCTAATATAGCCTTGGCCTCAGGTTTTCAGGATTAAAGGCAGCATTGGTGCTGCTGAGCCAAAAGGAAGTGTCAGTCTTCAGCAAGTGCCACCCAAAAACTGCAGGCCAGTTTTAAAAATATGCTACAAGCAATTTGTCCATGGTCATATGGGAAATCTGTGGCAGGCTGAAAATACAATGTGGACATCCATCTCCCAGACCTGTCTTTTAATAACAAAGCTGTACCTCCCAGATACTCATCTACTTATTTATTTTTTCCTCTATCAGAAACATTCTTTATGCATACCTGTTTTTTTCTGCAACAGCTTTAACAAGGGTGGATCTCTCTTATAGGCCATTTTTTTTTACACTGAAGAATACTCAGAATATTTTAATGAATATAGTTTGTAGAGCTCTGTGAAAATATTTTTGACAGTTGACATTCAAGCACTCCAAATACATTGGCTGGCCTGCAGAAGCATAAAGTAGTAAGAATTTAATTCACCAGTGCGATGCAATGCAAAGGGACCTTCAGCTTGTCTAAAAGGTATTTGTATTTTAGGGACCACAACAGAAGGGGCCAAATGCTACAGTGTGTTGCATTCAAAAATATGGGTGAGTTAGGGTAAACAGAAATGCTGTTCTCTGAAGTATTGCTTAGTTAAACCTTTTTGCTTTGTGGAATTTATACTCAGTACTTCCAGGCACAAGATAGGTCTCTTTAAAACTTTCTAGTCTTTTAACTCTCCTTGTTAGTGTTCTTCTGTGCAAGTTTAAGCAAAACTAAGCACCTAATTGCAACTGGTACTTAATTTTTACAGAAACTCTGAATAACTGGTGGCTCAGAAACTGAGGTCAGTGAGAGCACCAGTCCAAGCCATTGTCCAGGAGATGGCAAGGCCAGAGCATTGTGGTAGTTCTTAATCGAGTTAGCCAAAGCTTGATCTATATCAAAGATGAGCATACTTACCTCCACACTGCAATAACCAAGAAATACAGTAACCTGAAAAGCTGATTGTGAGAAGTCCTGTTTAGACACTCGTTACTGTGTTTCTTTACCTGCATGCCACAGAGATAGCCTAAGAGCAAAGTCATCCTCTCTGCAGGGTGCAGAGCTCTACTGGCTATTTTAAGACATAGAGGCAGCAGGAGAGGAAGGACTACTGATGATTTGAGAAATGATAATCACTGTGCAAGGGCAAGATGCACAAGTGCCAGTGACTCAGAAAATTGTGTGCCAGCCAGAGGACTGCGAGGTGAAGGGTTGTTGGAGGAACAACCACTGCACAGCCAAGGCCTGCGAGGTTGCTGCTCCTCTCAGGCATGAGCATGCTGTTATGGCTCAGTTCAAACCACATCAGCCAGTTGTGAGGTATTTCTGAGCAGTGAATTGTGAACAATCTCTTCCTTCCATAGCCTGCATCTACCTCTTTGAAATCACATTGCAGAGATATTTGTGGTGCTAGAGTTATGATTTAAGGGCAGGTTCTGTTTTTGTGGCAGGGAATAAGCCAGGTCATTTCTGAAGGTCTGTCTATATAAGCTGCAGTAATGACTTGGTGATTTGATGGAGGAGAGCAAAGTATAAGACTACGTAGTTAAACCTATGGATGTATTTTGGACCAGATTCCTCCTAGATTAACTTTTGCTTACAAGCATCTAAACTAGCAGAAGACAGATGAGGTGAAATAACTAACATGTGGAGTCTCCAATTACTATAGAGGGAACATAGACAGGGTAAATATCTAACTTGGACATCTGAGGTTTGGTAAGATGTATCTTACCCATGCCATGGAGAACGTGAGGTCAAGAGGACTCAGTGTCATTCCCTGATGAGGTGAAGGTGAGTCTCTGTGTCATACAGAAGATAGAAACCTTTGCTGAAAATGTTTGAGAAAATACTGTAGGAATTCAGATGAACTACTGCAGAGATGTTTGAGAAGTGCAGTAATACTTAGGATAATTCATGAAAAGGCTATTGCTGAAATATAGAAGCAGAGACAAAGATGATGAGAAACAACCCTACAGGCTGAAAAATTTTTCCAGCACTATGAAACACATGGTCTTCCTTACAGCAGCAGATCATACTATGCAAAAAAAAAAAAAATTGCCTGATTGTCCTGCACAGTTATCTCTCATCCAAATAGGTGTCTTGCCCTAGGGTCTTCACATCTGCCAAGTCCTGTCATTATTAGCAGCATTTGTGGCTTTTCGATCTTGGGATGAATTTGTAGGCTAGTGAGACCCTATTTCTTTTTCATCAGTCTTTCAGCCAGGCAGGGACCAACTGGCCATGGTATGAGCCTATCATTGCATACAGAGCAAAATGCAATGCTAAAACATGAAGAGCTTTCTGAAAGAGTACTTGGGTTGGTTTTTTTTTAAACATATTGTCCAGAGGGAAGTGGGAGAGTGAGATTTGGAAGAAATGTTAGAGAAGTGTTAAGAAGCTGTCAGTGTAATGCTGTCATGTGTTAATTAATGCAGGGGAGAAGATGATTATACTGAAATTGTACAAATAGCCTTATCTCAGGTTAGCAGCAATTGACTGGAGTTTAAATCACTCACCAGAATTAATTTAACGTTGCATCCAAATGCCTTGGAAAATATCGTGGTACAAATCATCCCAGAACAATAGCAGGACGTCATCATTAGTTGGTATGAATTGGTTTACTCCACTGACTTCAATATACCTTATCAAACCAGTCAAACAGTAGAAAACAATAATCAAAGGCCTTATTTCAACCACCAAACAATTCCAGCAGCAGCTCAGAAAAAGAGAGGATATTGTTATCAATTTTTCCAGCACAATGTCTCAGAGCTAGCTCATGTTATCAGACCAAAAGCCATTACAAAAAGAAGAGATATCAGCCTCTTGGGCTGCCTCTCTGGTCCTGAAGAGATACTCAGAAACAGGCCAGATTTACCACTTTGTGCTGAGGCAAACTTAGCCGCCATCTCTCCATCCATAGTAGGCCTGTGGATATTTCTCCATGGATGCTGTTGTGTCTTGTGTTTATAGCAGCCATGGAAAATCAACACCACTCACTCCAGGAGCAGGTGGGTGGACTCAGTTTGAGATGGGACTGTCCTCAGATCACTAAAAGCACATAAAGTACAAAGTGTTTTGAAGCGCCTGAGCTTCAGTGAGCTTTGGAGATCCCTCAGCTTTAGAAGTGACATTTTATGTTCTCAGTGAAGTGACAGTTTAGGTTCTCCAAAGTCAGTGGGATTGCTCAAGATGGAAAGCTGTATGCGTGGGAATGAGGACAGTCCAGGAAAGCAGCAATTCTTCCACCCTGCTGCACACCGCTATCCAGGAAAGTTTCTGAGCAGAAAATTCTTAATCTTCCAAGTTGCAGGTAACACTAATCTGAAAAGTCTCCTGTAGCTGTAAAAGTAATTCCAAACTGCAGATGTTCACAGCTTGTAAATCTCCTTATGGCTGCATGCAAACCCAAGTAAATACACAGGAAACCCATGTACCCATCACCAGTGAGCAACTTAAATTAACAGCTAGCTTGTTACCAGAGTCGCTGTGTTACAAACTTGTCAAACACTCAGCCCAGTAGCCGCAGTGGTGCCTTTTGAAGTGTGCTTCCACTTGGCCTGAGAGCCACCAGCCGAGCTCGTCACCTCAAATAAGGACAGCCTTCAATCCTCTCTCCACCACATCACAAGCATGCCCTTCTCAGCTCGTTTTATTGCTCTTGCTGGAATTTTTGATGCAAGCTGCCTCTCTCCAGCTGCATTTTCTTCAACGGTGCCTGGGGACTCTCCCATGACAGCTGATGATAAGGTGAATTTGCTGTACACAACTTGTGGTTGCTGCTTCTCCCTTCCCCCAGGGAAAGCAGTGATTATTTCTCAGGAGTTATACTAGGCTTCTGCCATTTGCACTGCCTGACATGTCACTAGGAGATGGTGCAAATCCTTGTGACTTCCAGTGCCTCTCTTGGCTGCCAGTCCTGGGGGTCTGGTCCTCAGGATATTGCAGGGTAACCAACAACCATCAGTAAGCTAATGCCTCTTAAATTACTTCTTTCATTATATCTCTGTAAACAGTATATTAAAGACAATTTGAATCAAGAGGGAAAGTCAGGATCACAATTACATATTTTTTGATAGAGGAAATATCCATGGCCACCTTCTGATGAGGCTGTCTCTCTCTGAAGGTGCTTTGTAGTTTCCCTCTGTTCCTGCAAGATACTTGTGCTGGGCAATATTTTAACATCATGGTTTATACCCTGTGTTAGGTACATGGATTGTTTGCAAGCTGAGAAGATTTCTTACATCTGCAGCGGGGTCCTCTAGGCAATCCCACTCCAAGTCACCCTGTTGGGGGCTACCTGGTGAGACCAGGCCACTTCACAGTGCTACAGGTGTCTACAATGCAACAGGGAACACTATAAACCAAGGAACTGTCACCTCGTACCACCCATGCCTCTGAGGTGCCTTTACTCACATTATGACCATGTGAGGAGCTTTTCAGGGCAGTGTGCTGGCACACCATCACATTTCAGAGAGGCACACTAGGCAGCCAGGGCTCAGTCATCCCATGCGTGCATGTGAAAGTCAACACAGGAAGGCAGCCCTAAGAGAAAAACAACCTTCCTCTCCACCACTCACCTCTGTCACCTCTTCTGTGAATGATCAAATTCCCAGATTTGCTCTGGAAACCTTCCAGACCTCCACTAATCTCTGCAAGCTTTCTGTCTGTCTTTTCCTATCTTTGTAGTGCTTGGCAATTTTCTCTCCTCATCCAGTTATTAAAAAATGATCCTAATATGCAAGGGGCACTTACAAAAAAACCAAGCAAAAATAAAAATATTTTGTCCAAGAAAGAAGTACCATTATCTGGCTGGAGAAAAACTGCAAAATTTTAATTGCTGTGTGAGTGGCACACACAGAAGGGCATGATTTCCACACGTGTTCAAGGAACCAACACATTTCTGATGTAAGTACAGTGCAGCTGACAGCATTAGACATAAACAGGAGCAGTAAGCAGTGTCAGGAGGTTTAGAAAAAGGAAACATGATGTCTAGAAGGCTATGGTTCAGAACAATGCACCAGACAACAGATTGTTTTTAAAAAGAAGTATGCGTACCAAAAAAATGGAATAGAGAAATGAGTATAGAAAGCCACAAAGTCATCTGAAATGGTACAAGATAGGAAAACTGACAGGGACCAAATTCCTCTGAAAATGCTTTTGGTTTTGTGTATGCAAGTTACCTACCAGGAGGACAAGGTTTGTGCAGCACGCTCTGCCCAGCCTGGTGAGGGATGCCCAGGAGTCTCTCTAAAATAAAGCACAGTAGAGCACAAGTTCCCATCCTTACAGCAGGGTATGATGCAAGTTTGGCTGCAAGCCTGAGTCTGGCCCATCATCTCTGTATCAGCAAGGTGGGCAGTGCCTCTTGTTTTGCTTACACTGTAGAGTGCTGTAATTACTTTCATCAGTTATCAGCCCTTGGTGTCTCTTGGGTTTAGGGCTTTTTTTTTTTTTTTTGGTAGCTGAAAAACTGGGAGGAAACTGGATTTTGTGTTTGCTCTGAAAGTTCTCCAAATGTTCATATAAATGGAAAATCTTTGTCCTCTACAGTCCTGTGTCAAATAAAATTTGTTATTTTTAAATCTATGACAGGACCAATGAATAAAGCAACAGTAAATCTTGTTTCCAATGGTATTGGTTAGAAGGAGATGCTGTGATGACAGTTGCATTGCTTGTGCCCTGCACAGTCTGCTGGTTTGCACCAGTGTGAGTGGGGCCAGATGATGTGGAGAGCAGTGGATGAGGCTTGAATACCTGAGAACAAGAGACTGTTTCTTCTGGAAAGGATGTGAACTTTCTATTATAGGAGACCTCTGCAGTGCCATAGTGTTTCTGCCACCTGCGTAGGAGAGGTGAAGGGACACTGGCATAATTCTCCCCCATCCCACAGGGCCATGGTCCTTAGGGCTAGCAGCAAACTTGGCAGCAATCTTGGCAGCCAGCTGGCACCAAAGGACAGGATGGAGGTGTATTACCCATAAGGGTTGCTGTCAGCTTGTTTTTGTCCCGAGCTGCTCTGAGGTCTCTCTTCAGTAGCATCACCTCCCTCCTCCTCTTCCCAGAAGAAAACCTCTCTTGCCACTAAATGCAAAGGGTCACCTACTTCCTAAGGGTCCAGAGCACCTGTTGACAGTATTTTTAAGTGCTAACACTGTCAAACTGCTTTAGAAAAAAGGATCTGATAGTGAGTGTATCTCAGCTTATCTCTGCTGATGACTGTTGTAGTCAACTCACCATCCCTGTAAAACTACTTGCATTTGTCAAGTTGAAGAAGTTGTGCCTTCTCACCACCATGGATTAAGTCAAGGAATTTGGTGAGTAAGGAAAGAAGTGATTTATAAATGCTTGCTTTGTGTTATTCTTCTTCAACTCATCTGGGCAACAGAGTTTGAGCCTTGTATGTCTTTGAATGTTAGTTCTGATGATCAACCTGCTAATTACACCAAAATACAACTTCGTCATTATTGCAGCAACTAAGGGGACTGCACACTGGTACATTCTGCAGAGAGGGGCTTCTGCTTCATCTTTTCCTTCATGGAGCTACATTGCAGATGTAAAAGGAAATATTCCCAGCCTGAGAGTTGACTAGGGGGTTACATGAGGATGGCAGCTCTGTGATTGCAAACTGCATCTTCTTCTGAAATGCAATTAAATCAGGTTTTGTTAGCTCTACTGTGCTGTACAAAACCATGACAAGCAAAGGGAAAGTTTAAGAGTCAGAACAGCTAGAGAAGTAATGAGATTTTAAAGCTCAATTTGAATAGAACAATGGATAGAAAGGTGCCTCAAAATGTAAAGAATTTGTTAGCTTTCTTGGTTCTTAAAATAAAGAATGTGTTTTCTCCCCCTGAAAAATTATTTCATTGAGAAGGCTGAGAGGGATCTTATCTGTTTCCATAAGTATCTGAAGGGAGGGTGTCAAGAGGATGGAGCCAGGCTCTTCTCAGTGATGCCAAGCAATAGGACTAGAGGATGAACTTTGCTGGGAGAGTGACTGAGCACTGGAATGGGTTGTCCAGAGAGGTTGTGGAGCCTCCTTCTCTGGAGATATTCAAAAGTTGTCATGACACAATCCTGAGTAATGTGTTCTAAGGGACCCTTCTTGAGCGGGCAGGTTGGACTAGAGGACTTCTAGTGGTCCATTCCAACCCCAGCAATTCTGTGACTGTGATTCTGTGATCCTATACAGGAAGGTACCTTCTTCACAGCCTGTGTCTCTACAATGCTTCAGTCTGATAAGCTGGATCAAAACCCATCCACACTGCAACTGGGGAGCACTGGTGTGCCCAGATTATTTTCAAAGATGCTACATGGTACATGATAACAAATTTTACCTACTAGTTGTTTTTGTCACCTGAAACAAGGCACCGAAACACAAGTAAGAATTTTGCCATATTGCAGCATTGAGTGGACAAGCCCAAGGAGACTGATAGAAGATGTGGTTCAGCTAATTTTCTGATCCTTCAGGTTTTCTCACATGCCAGGCTGGAAGGATGAGATCAATAAAGGCATTTAAGACACATGAAGAGAAAACCTGGAAACACAAACAATCAGCTGAACCAGATTTTCAGTCAATCACATTTTGGGACAGGATATAAGCTAGGAAAATGATTACAAGAGCATGTCAGGGGAAGAATGATGGCATGTACGAAGGATTTGGATGTCAGTCCTCAAACAGGCAGAGAAGCTTACAGTCTGGACCATCTACAAATGACAAGATCTTAGTGTGGGATCAATACAAGGCTGACATGTTAAATCGATGTAAAAGATTGTATTAAACCAAGTGTCACAAATTACATCTAACTACAGGCACTGAAAAATAGAAAGGCAAGTCATAGGGGTTGAACAATTACATTTCAATCTATCTGTGTTTGCTTATAAAAACATTTGTGCACATTTCTACCTGCTATGTCAAGTGACAAGAGTGAAGATGAGGGATTTGAAGGCACAGAAAATGAAGTGGAGCAATTGAAGCATGACACTGGCTGACACAGTAAGGCTGTGACCTCTTCATGACCAGCATGGCAACTGCAGCCATGTGCCCCAGGTCCTGCAGATTGAACGGAGCCAGCAATTGACTGAAAAAAGTAAGCTAAGACCAGCTTTTTTCCTTAGAAAAATTTAGAGGTTATGGAGAAGTGCATGGCTTTGGGCACTAAGGGCCAGGGTCTTGGATCTCAGTATTGTGGATAACTAGACTGTGGGAAAAACCTTGGTCAGAAAAGGCCAGGATCTGCCAAGTTACCCCCATGAGGAGGTTTTTGAAGCAAGGATATGGCAACCAATGCCTTTGTATTGGGGCAGCTGAGGTAACACCAAGGCAACGCTCATCAGACCAGCAGTGTATGAATGCAGACAAATTTTGACCTCAGACTGAAGTTACTGTGCCCCATCCAGGCAAGGATGAAGCTCTTCATTAGCAATTCCTGTCCAGTGGTTAGCAACATGCTGAAGGAAGGGTTAAGCTTAATGACATGTTGGTCGAATAGTACAAGCACAAATAATTTTAATGATTAGAAAAGGAAAGCTGGGTCAGGAAAATGCCTATGGCCTGGACTGCACCCAGAGACATTTTCTCCACTTCTCTTATGGTCTTCTGTTTCCAAGTCTGCACAATTTTGGCCATGTAAATATTGTCATTTGTTGCTGTCTAATCTCTCCTGAGTGCATGGTTCATGGTCTGAGCTTCTCCTGAAGTTGTGATAGCTCAGGGAGAGCCATGCCATGGAGAGCTGCTCTGAAGATATTCACAGGGAATAAATTTCTATTTGAGAGACAGACTAAGAAGCATAAGACATCTATTGTCTCACTCACCAAGGGAGGCCAGGCCAGCTGCTCTGCATAAAACCTTCAGCATCTGACGGGGATAAACACTGTTTCTTCTGAAAAAGCACCCACGCTTTGCATCCTCTCCATTTTGCATAACATCTGCTGAAATCAGCATTTGCTGGTTCAGACAGGAAAATGTTCACCCATAGAGAAGGAAGCTAGAACAGAAATTATTTGCAAGCTGGCAAGAAGGGTTTGCATCCACTTTCCTTTAGCAAAGTAAATATCCTGAGCTCTTGGTGGACAAATATCCCTTCTTGTTCTAGGCAATAACAGGTCATAGGGGCTCCAGCTCTCCTCCGGTACCACCAAGATTGCTTAGTCTGGTGGTGCTCTGTTTCCTTTGGGTGTGTTTTGCTGTCAGCTGTAACTGATACAAGCCTGTGGAATAATGCACCATTTATTTCAAGATCAATTTTGAAAGGAATTGTTGGCTCGGTGTTATCGGCTCAAAGGAAATATCTTCTCCAGAGAACATACTCAAACTGGGCATCTTGGCACATGACCATCAAGAGACTGATGGTTCATTTTTTGGTAACTAAACACTCAAAAGAAGCCATGGCTGGGGATCTGAATAATTTCTTTATTCATTTTAGAGCAGAATCTGGCCATGTCCAGGTTTCTAAGGAGTCCCAACTTTGCATGTGGACTGTGCATTTTAGGAGTATCTATTTCAGCTGCATGCTGTGAGTGAGGAGAGCAGTGTGCCTTACTGCCAAAGGTCAGGAAATGGAAATGCAGTCCTATGGAGGCACATATCCAAAGGCATGCACCTTGTGGAACAGTGTTTTCAGAGGAGCAGAAAGCCCACAATGTCAAGGTCCACCACAGCAGAAATAGGAAGCCTCGAGAGACTCCCAAGAGCACCTAAGTGACAACAAAGTTATTTAAGAGCATAAAGACCTTTACAGCAGAGCTAAAGGATTTATTACTATCAGTCTGCACCACAGAGAATGATGGGAATTACTGGCCCCAGATGTATTTTTTCAGGCTCAAATTGTAGGCAGTGAGATGTTAAAGCATGAGGTGTTGAACAAGCTAAAGAGCCACAAGCAGCTGGGAATGAAAGGTATATGCCCCAAGAGAACTGGAGGAATGTAAGAAAAAAAAGGACCTGAGCTGCTAACAAAAATACACTGCCTCTCATTATGTCATATCTGTAATTTAGAAAGAGCTGATCCTAGGATGGGGGACCAGCAAGTCATCCTCCAGTGCCAGCTGCATTGGCTGAAACTAATCAAAACCAGAAGTTCAGTTGGATGAACATGACAGAATGGGGACAACTCGGTCTGTATTCACTGAAGGGAAATTGTCTCTAATCTACTAGTTTTTTAATGCCAGAAGAGTGTATGTGACTTTCTTAGACTTCTAAGCGACATAGGACAAAGTCCTCCACAGGAGGCAATCTGGGAAACAAATACCCTAATATATGAGACCAAATATTGTCACGGACTAGAAATTGCCTGAGAGAAAACAAAATAAAAGACCAGTTGCAACAGGGCAATGAATGTACATGAATCTTCCCTACCACGGATTGAATTGATTACCAGGACTGATGCTTAATATTTTTTATAAGGAATTAAAGAATTTACAGAACTGTGAGACGTGTCAGATGTGCTGCAGGCTGTGAGGAAGCTCCAACCATTGGGGTGTGCTCTGTCTTAATGGGGTTTTGAAATGCTCCACACGGAACTGTGCCACTAAGCAGTTACTTGCAGGTTTATGTGACACGTGTTGCAGAGACAAGATGCCAGCACAGCAGTTTTTGAATCCTTGTTTTCACTTGCTTTGTAACTGAAGCTGGTTTAAATTAGGTTTTGTCACTTTCCTAGGAATAAACACATCTTGCAGCCCTTTCTCAGAACAACTGTTCTGTTAAAATCTCCATGTTGAATTCACCTTTCTTGCAGTCCCATTGACATATGTGCAATTACTCCACAAAGGAGCCCAGTGGGATGGCAGGATCAAGCTGTGATTTTTCTAAACTACTATGCAGCATAGTTAATATCACAATTTCTCAAGCTCACTGCATCAGGCTAGACATTGCATGATTCCCCATCAGTAGCTCAGCGCAGTGGTCCTTCATCTAAAGGTATTTCTTTCATCTGAAAGATCTTGGGAGCCAAGCAGAAATTGAGCTGTTGTTCAGGAAAAGGAACCATAATTTAAAAGGACTGGAAAACCTCCAAGATGTGTATCTTCTTATTTGAGATTTCTTATTTTCCTATCAAGTCATCTTGAGTTGTGTATCAGGTTCAATTTTTTTGATAAGGATTTTGCAGACATTGTATTTTCTATTTCCAGACACTTTCCTCTACACCTCATTATGTGCTTAAAGGACTTTTTCCAGAAAGTGCCTTGCTTATAGTACAGAAACAGCCACAGTAAGTGTTTTTCAGGTACTGCTTCTGTCATCAGATAACTTTGCCAGTTCTTACAGTCCTCCACTATTCAGATATACTTTATTATTCCCTCTGTGATATCTGCTCCTCATCCAGAGATACTGACAAATTTAAAAAATGACAGAGAAGTGCCAGTAGTAAAACAGATGACTACTTTTACCATGGTTATAGATGCATTATTTTAGCAGCTAAACTGCTCTGGAAACTTTTCCTGAGAAAGCAATCTCAGCTTCCTGATCCATTAAGCAATCAGAAGAGAAGATTGTATCTCTGTGGAAAAAGTAGCCAGATTCCAAAGAGTTTTTCATTTTTGAGCTTTGGCAGGTCAATTTGTATTCTTACTGCAAAAAAAAAAAAAGTGTTGAAACCAACCAAGTTCTTTAGGACAAAAGACAATTTCATGTCTAAAATACAACTTTACCAACTAAAAGCAAATAAAGAGAGATCATAGAATCCTAAAATAGTGTGAGTTGGAAGAGACCTTCAAAGGTCATCTAGTCCAACCCTCCTGCAATAAGTGAGGAGAGCTTCCACTAGACTCCATTAGGTTGCTGAGACCCCTGTCCAACCCAGCCTTGAATGTTTCCAGGGATGGGGCATCCACAACTTTTCTGGGTGACCAGTTCTACTGTTTCACCATCCTAATAATAAAAAATTTCTTCTTTACATCTAGTCTGAATGTATCCTCTTCTGGTTTAAAACCAAGTGTTTTTAAATGGACCCGTGGGGCGTGTTCTCAGCATCTCATCAGCACCAGCACTGAGACTAGCCAGAAAGGAACCTTAATATTTGTAAGATACTTTTGTTTTCCCTGGAGATCTTCAGTGAGGTCTGCCAACCATGACTCACCAGCTGACTTGTCACAAATGTATAAATTAAGTAGGTTCAAGAAGAGATTTGATTTTGATTTTGCTTAATGTTCAATCACACGCACGCATAGCTGCTAGTCTTAGGCATAGATGTACGTACGTTTAAATTGAGTAAAACCAGGTCAATTCCTGTTGTAGTCCTTTGCCATTCATTCCCTGCTCTTTGTCTACAATTTACAAGGTTTATTCTTGTTTTTGAAGACTGAGTTTTTGACAAAATCCTAAAATTAATGAAGCCAAGACAAGTATTGTTATCAGCATCCATAGGCTTGGAATGTCACTCCTATTTTTCTAAGCCCCCTGAAAAATGCTAGGCAGTTTTGGGCAATGTGAATAGTACTCATTACAGAGAATTAGAAAAGAGCACCTCCTTTAATCTGGATTTGGCAAAATTTGACATGACAGAACCCTACACAGGTAGTTTTCTAGTCCCTTTTGCAATAGCAGTACTGTACAGAGCATTGTGCTCTGGTCCTGTAACAGGGGTGAAGGAGAATGGTAGGACTGTAGTTTTGCTCATTACAAAGGGTCACCTGTGGTGCAGAAGTGCAAAAGTTAGCACATCAACCATCACTCTTGAATTAGGCAAAAACTCATGTTCTTGCTTATGCTGTCAAACACAAATAATCATGAGGGGGCACTAAAGAGCTGTCAATAGTGAAGTCACTCTGAATCAAGATTTGTGGGGAGATTATCTGTTTTGAGAGCATCACATATTTTCACTGAGGTCTGAGATAGTCTGATTTCAAAATGTCTTCAAACCATGAGGAAGCTGAAGTTTTCCATGAGCCTTTCAAGACCCTCTTCTAAAAACTGGGCCTATAAAACATTCGGCTTGTAAAGCTGAGAAGGGGTTTGTGAAAGATGGACAAGCCCTTTTAATGGTGTATTTAAAATACTTCCTGCTTTAAAAAAGTATTCTGCATGGGAGACTAGAGATATCACAAGGCCTTACAACACCTGGCAGCACAAATGGAAAATGAATGAACGAATGAGATGCAAATTGGACATCTCGACTAGTAAAGATGGACAATTTCCTTCCAAAGACTGGGTTGTGGATGGAGTGCCAAAACTGGTGCAGCTGGATTCAGCAGAGTCAACTCTGACAAATTGTAAAGAAAATCCCCTATCTCGTAGACAAAGCAGAGGATTTTCAAAATTAAAATGGGTCATTTCACAAGCGACTTGTGAGCGTTCCTGTGGGACTACGCTGCTAACAGATGTCCTCAAAATTGTTCTCACAGGCCCCCTTGAAATGGAATGCACATATGGCACAAACTGCAACCAGACACTCGCAGTGCAGTGCAGGCCAATCACTAATTTTGCACTCCCGGTGTAAATCTGAGCAACTGACTCAATGGAGCAAGGTCACTTTCCATCTCTCAAACCCCAGGAAAGCCAGTGAGAATGGATTTGGGATTTAGATTAATCACATCAAAACCAATATCTGCTGACTTGCAATTAATTTTCCTTCTTAGACATTTCTTTATGGGGAACATTTGAGGGAATAATACCAAGGTATTTGAAAGCCAGGGACATACAAAGGCATATTTGATTACAATCCAGACTCCAAATTCGTGGCTGATATGGCCAGAACTTTAGGATCATAATCTTCTAGTCCAACACCTTCCAAGGGTGAGATGTGTGCCTTCCCATAGCTCTGTTCCAGCAAGACTATCTTCTTGAAAAAATCTGTCTTGATTTAAAGACTTTAAAGACAAGAAACAATGCAATATGAAGCATATTTTTTTTTAATGTAAACTGTTCCAGTTGTCAGTTTCCATCACTGGTAGAAACTTCTATTCTGAAGTTGCTTGGTGTCAGCACTCCACAATTGGACTCCTGCAACATTGTCCACCAAAATGAGCTCCTTCAGTGTCAGACTTTTGCTAGACAGTGATCAAACAACTCAGTCACCTTGCATTTTTTTCATGTCACATTGATGGGTTTCTTGTGACTGTTTTTCCAAGGCATATGTGGAGTCAACAATTCCTGCACAAATTCATTGATGCTTACTTGAATTCTGGACCCCAAACAGGAGGACAACAAAGCAATTGACATCCAGCATGGACATTCAGACCCATTCAGCCTTTCTAATCACTGCATCAACATGGTAGGCCATAACCAGCTAAATAGCTACTACTGCTTGCTATGCTTTTCCAAGTCAGTTTTCCAAAGAACTGTGCCTTGGCCTGTGAAAATTTCTTAAGATCTCTCATTCCAAATTTAGTATTTGTACTCAGTCATAGTTAAAGTCATCTGTCCATCCAATTTAATCTAAAAATACAATCATGCTTGCTCAATATGTCCACTCTGTGTCTCTTCCCCATTAACCTGCCCTTTAGTCTTTGTCACACTTAATAAATTTGTGAGGACTTGGTTTATTTTTTTCTATAGAGAGAAACACAGGATCATTTTGGTTGGAAGGGACCTTAAAGATGATCTAGTTCCAAGCCCCTGCCATGGGCAGGGACACCTTCTGCTAGACCAGGCTGCTTGCCCTTGAACACTTTCAGGGACAGGGCATCTACTGCTTCTCTGGGCAACTTGTTGCAGTGTCTCAACACCCAATGGATAATAAAAGTGCAGAATAACATGGGGACGATCCCTGGGCAGCCTTGGTAGAAACATTAGATCGTTAATTATGATTCATATAATTGGCTATCTTAGCCAGTTTACCTCCCTTTTAGTGTATGCTGGTGGATTTTTTTAGCCTTTAGCTGAAAACTTTTAAAGCAGATTTTTGTTTCTATTGTCAATAGAAATTGTGTGTATATTAAAAAATGAATGGATTATATTTGATTTTGCTTCTAAACAAGGTTTTCAGAAGATTGGACTCTTCCTTGACTGCAGGATTATGAATAATTTTTGGCTATTTTAAGACAAATCTTTGAAAAACTGAGCTAACAATCATATTTTCACATGCTTCTTTCCAAGTTATTTGGATTATTGTTGTTTCTGTTTGTAAAACACTTTTCTAAGATATTGAATATATGTATCAGTTCATTACAATAATCATCTAGACTTCGTTTTGCCTGTACACAAGAAATCCAATTAAGTTAAACCACTTGTATGAAAGTCATCACTAAAATGAATTCTGTGGTCAGTTCTTTGACTGTCAAGATGAGGTTTAATACTGAATTTCCTGGATTAGATATAACAGTTTGTGTAAAGAGATTAGCTTCTATAATTTTTAGAAATTTGAAGTCCATTTAGTTTTGGCAGCATAACACCTCCGGCATATATTAGAAAAGGATCCCCTCTCCTTTCCCTCCAGCTACCTTTAATGCTTGTGAATTCTGTATATCTACAAGCAGATAGCTGGAGTGTGAATTGGTAGTGATAGAAGACACCAACTGGTATCCTCTTTACAAGTTAGGACACTAATTGCTGACTGTCAAGAACTTGTTTCTGAGCTCTCAGATCCCAGCAGTTTGGATAATGTGATTGCCTCTCCTTCTTTTGGCCACTTGATCCTTTTTCAATATAATTCTTCCCTTTGTAGCTTTGATAATTTGACTAATTCCATTCTCCATATTTTGATTTTGCATTAAATGACTGCTGTGTCCTTGCTTCACCCTCTGCTGTTGGATATGAGTTTAACAGTTAGTGCAGTCAGATCAGTTTTCTTGGAAAACTGCTTGTCTTCTTCCTTCTGTGGGGCACAGTCTGCTCCTTGGATGAGAGACCTGCTGCTACAGCCATGGCCCTTGGCTTTCTACCATTGACTTGGCCACTGACTCACTGTCAATTCTTTTCTGTCTTGCATTGTTTGCAGGAGAGAGATATTTTATTACATCTCCAGGTGTTCTGCTCCATTAAGACCCTTTCAAATTCTCTAAAATATTGAGAAAACTTTCTCCATGTTCTATTCCAAGGACCTGGGAATTTGGGGGAGTTTTCAAATCCCACCACTGCCTCTATTTTGCAGGGTGTTCTCTGATTCTTTTGTGTATGCTCCCTGGAAACTGCCGCACTGCTTTCTGCCCTGATCCGTGTGTTGCTGGATCCATTCTTTATGGAGTCTGAAGCAGTGATGTTTCTTGCATGGTGTTATGCAGGAGCTACAGTCCGTGATATTCCCAGCCCTGTCCCTCCTGTGCCAGACCTGTTTCTTCGGTGTGTACCATATTTACTTGATGTCCATTTCTCAGAGTCCATGAGAGCAGAAACCATGACCTGTTCCGTGAAGGTCACAGTGGTTTTCACTTGTAGTGCTGAGACTAAAGCTGTATTTACAATCCACATACACAAATTCTCCGACCAGCCCTTTAATCTCCATGAGTACTGGTCCTGTTTGCCCAACATGTAAATGAAAAGGTTGCTAAATCTGTTCTTTTCAAACTATTTATATCCATAAATAGCCTGTGTTGTTCTAAGAGCCCAAATTTACAGACAGTGTGAAATTAAAGTTATAAAATATAAGCTAGTTGTAGCTGTAGCCAGGCACTAGTTGTTGTCCATGTAATTGAACTTAGCATCAGTTTGTCTTTCTTGCAGAGTGAAGAGCTAAGCGTCTACAGAGGGTGGCAACGTTAAAACCAACGTGCATCATCCAGTGCCCCAGGTCTTCATGGGGGTAGACCAAAACACAGGTGGGAAAAGAGCATGATCTACCTTAAGGTTAAAGTCCTGTCCCTATAACCACATCACAGAGAAACAAAGTCCAGTTCTACATTTTTCTGTCATGAGGAGTGCCCTCACTCAACATCCATGGACATGTCCTCAGCAGCATGCCCATCTGCTGGTATTAGCTGAGCACCAAACCACCAAAGTCTTCATTCTTTGTCTCTTCAGTCTTTTCATTCACAGAGCTTGAATTATAGTTTTACTACTATGAAAAGTCCCATGAGGCAGATTTCTCATGATTTATGGACGTCGAATGAGTGAATTCAAATGCCTTCAACAACGTAGCCACACTAGGTGTAGCCCTGAAGTTACAATTCTGATTTTTCTGAATTTTCCAGCCTGCTACCAAGCAATCATGATCTGAGCTTATCTCACCCATCTAAGTCTTTGTCTGCTGCCAGGTCCTACCTTAGTAACTATCATGACCTCACTTTTCTTTATTCAGTCTTCCTGTTATTTCGTAGGGATATAACTGAGAGCAGCTGCTGCCAAGGGCATTCTGATTTTTATCTAACTCATTAGAAAATTATATTTGTCCTATTTTTTTCTTCTTCTTCATACTTAATATAGAAACTAGCAGAAGAACCTTATGATTAGCAAGGTGAGATGACTTGGTTGGCTAAAGCTATAATAACCTATTATTTTGGTTCTGTTTGAATGAAGTATTATTGTGGATGAAGGATATTTGTTCAAGCCAGTGGAAGAAGTGGCTCTTTTTGTAATGAGAAAATTAATACAGCCTTTGGGCAGTAACCCCCTACAATTAAAGTAATTTGTCATTGAATAAGGTTGTGTTATATGCTTACAAGACTTTGACTCCAGATTGAAAGTAAATGCAGGGAGTTTGGCATTTTTTAGGTATTTGGGTGAAAGCGGAAGAGAACTAGAGGTGGAAGTCACAGGAACAGATAGAAAAGGCAGCAAAATTTTAGAAAAGACCAGTTAGAGAGGCTTTAGAATGAAATCTAAGGGATGTTAGTGGCAGGCTCAAAATCATACCTTTGAATATTGGCAGCTGGTACCCAATGTCCAGGGTATTTTGTGTGGTCATGTGCAGCAGCAAGATTATAGCAAAGAAGGTCCAAGTTACCCCATGGAGAACAGCACTTAGGGTCCCATTTATAAGGTATCTGCTCACATCAATGGAGTCATACTCAAGGAAGAACATACTTTAAAATATTACTTGTAATTTTATCTGGATAACTATTTTTCCCTCTAATCCAACATTACTTCAGTTGTTGTTAGACAGTTGCTGCTTTTCAACCCATATTACTCCAGTGTCTTGCTGAATAATTCCCATAACTAAAATATAAAGTATGTTGGAAGCTTTCCAGAAAATACTCCCCAACTCTTCCCAGGAACACACTGCTCCCAAGTTTCAGAGTAAGGTGCAGCAATGACTGAATGTGTGTATATTTCTATAGAAAAGTAACCCAAAGTGTGCATTTGTTTGGGTGTGTAGGCGACTCACATTTCAACTTGTGTTTTCACTAGACATTTCCAACTGCTTCATGAACCCCTTACAGGTCATGGACCCTGGGTGATTCTCACCTGCTCCAGATTAAAAAAACCAACACTGTAAACCAAAGATTACTATTATTAGCAACAAGACTAATTAGTAGCATATGTCACTTCCTTAGTGAGCCTTTCCAAGCAGGTTATAAATGTCCATAGAAGATGGCACACTATCAACCTACATGGCTTCACATATTTTGTCTATGCATACATGATTATCACCATGCCTTTGACATGATGATGGTTCTAAAATTAGCCAGGCATTAAGGGGTATAAGGCATGGCAAGATGCAATCAGAGGGAGCAGAGAGGGGGTAGTGGGAGAAGGGGCCAGCAAGGAGAGCAGAGAGCATACTTCACATATCAGCATTCACTTGATCCAATTTAGGAATGAGCATCACCCTGCCATGGTCATGGTCATACAGTATTTATAGAATGCCATCTCCTGCCTCACAGACCTCTAATGGCAGCTAAGCATTTACTCCAAGTGTAAATTTGAACCAGCTGGCCTTTGGGACCAATGCAATATTTTAGAGAAAATAAAAATAATTTGTTTACTGATGTGATTACCCCCAAAACCAAGTGTTTAATCTTTCAGTGTCATTAATGGAAAACTCATCAAAATCAATATTATTCCCTGGCCCAGGCCCAAAAAGGTACTTAAGTGAATGCCAAACTTCATGCATTGAAATAATCCCACTGATGAGTGTACCTGATGAATTGGGACTTTCATTTCAAAATACTTACCGCTTTTTCACTCTATGGTGCTTGTCATAGCATTATTTAAGTCTCACTTTAAATTAGTGTATACATTAAAAATATTGTTTTCTATTGCATCTACTCTGTATGATCTTTAGGAAAAAGGGAGCTGTGACTGCCCACAGGTTTTTGTGGAAAGGGACTAGATGTGCATGTTAAGAAAGAATCTTCATCAGCATTTGGAAACATAAGCCTGTTGGATCTGCTACACAGCCTCAGGGTAGAAGGAGTACATTTTATTTTCATGCATCACATCACATTGTTTCTGAATTTTCTTAGAATTTTGAGTTTGTGAGAAGCTTCAGACCATTATGGATTCAGCACACTTCAAATCACAAAAAAATTTCAAATGAGAATGCTAAAACTTGTCTGTGTTACACTGAACAATTTCTGTGGAGGAAATCACCTATAATTACCATTTAACAAGATTTAGAGGAATCTTTCATTTTAAGACTGACTTCAGAATAATGAGATACAGAAAGAAGCACTTTTTCAATTTATCTTCCGGTTTGCAAGCCATTGGGATATTTCAGATCTGTGTTTTAAATTTGCTTTGTAACCCAGAGGACTAGAAACTTATCCTTTTTAATAAAATGTGACTTTCTTATGTAATCAGTTGCCTGAGAGCAAGATCCTTAAGATAAGTGCTGAATTCTATGAAGCCTCTGATAAGCTCCAAAGAATTGGAATCACTAAATCAAAGAACAAAAAATGCAATCACAGGGCCATACTATAAGGCCCGTGAAAAAGAACTGAATGGTGTTAGGAAATCAAAGAAACAAGTTCATCTTGCAAAATGGCAATTATGGGTGCTTTCATCCCTATAAACTGTTCAAATGTCATGTTGAGACAAGCTTTAGGGATGTTAAATGAATACCTCAATATGTCTTTTTCTAAAAATATTCTAGAGGAGCAATTCCCTCTTAGGAAGAAAGCTTTCCAAGTTATTTAGGTGATTAAATTATAGGGAACCATCATCCATGTGTTTTTACCGAGTCTGTCCTTGAATACAAGCCTAGGACTCTTCTGTTGTCTCGTGGTCTACACTTTTTCTGAGAATTGCACCAGTGTTGGCTGATGTCTTGTGTCACAAGTCTGGTGACTGTTGTTCTCTGTTATTCTGCCCAAGAACAAGAAATGGAGATGGCACAGAAATTGGTGAGTTTTTCAGAAATAATTTCTGAAGTCTGAGGGACTGGTGGCATGACTGATGACTGGATGAGCTACTCTGTGTTTTGGTGCCACTCAAAGCGGAATGCTGACTGTTTCAGTTTGCACCAGACAGACTTACTCTTCCTCCTAATGTATTTTCCAGACTTGAGGTTTGGCATGACTAGAGAGGCTAAATTCAGGCAGGCATTATTGTGTGGATAATATATTCTGGTCAGGTACCACTTTCTTTCCCAGTTAGTTCCATGCATACTTAGCTGGTTTCATCATTGTAATGTGCTGACAGCTCCTCACAGGAGCAAAATCATTTGTCTGATCTAGTGCTTCGTCTGATTAATTGGTTCACTATGCAAAATGGCCCTACTGAGATCTAGCTTTATTGAGAAAGAACAGGAGGTTCATTTTGTCCCTGTTTCTGCAGCAACAGATTTCTATAAATGCTATTTGTTGTGTTGGTAGAGAGATTCAGAATGGATTTTGCATTATTCTTGTTGGAACAATTTCCCTGGATGTTTCATGCACCAAAGTGAATCTGTGCAGCACACTGCTAGGATCATCGACTCTGTATTTGTGTACTTCACTGCCTCTCACATTATCCTCTTGCCTAGAATGGCAGCAATCGATCACTGCCTAATGTAAGCACTGCCTCAGTGAGGTTTTAGACACTTGGCCTGGGAGAGCAAATCCAATCCACCTTATACTGAATTTCCCTTTGCAATCAGTTGAGTTCAGCACTTCAGAAAACCTGTGAGGAGACACCAGTTCCACTTAAAACAGTATTTTAGTTTTTATATTTATTCAATAGGAAATTAGGCACCTCTAGAACATAATTCAGTCCACATATATTGTGAGTGTCATGAAGATCAGTAGCTTTGAGGGTGCTCTTCTGTGGATGTACCAAGGTGGATCAGAGCTGCAGATTCCCAGCAATGTGCTGGGAAGATATTTTGGTGCTAGGTCTTCTGGCTGTTATTTCCTGAGGAGGTTCTGGAGAGTCTGGAGAAGACCAAAGTCCTGCTAGTCTCCACAGGGTGAACCCATCACACAGAGCTGGTGGAGGAGGGATTGCCTCTGTGAGGTGAGTTGAATGCACTCAGGATTGAAGATAATTCAGGCTGAAAAGGACCTCAGGAGGTCTCTAGTCTAACCTTCTGCTCAAAAAAGGACCTGCTATGAGGTCAATCTGTTCCTGTGTAGTCCTCATGATGAAAGAATTTCCCTTTTACCTGGTCTGAGTCTCTCTCATATCAACTTGTACCTGCTGCATCTTGTCCTCCTCACATGCATGGCAAAAAGCATGGATGTAGTTGTTTAGCTGAAACCTGGCTTTGAAATTTAATATAGACCATAAGGAGAAGAATTAAATGTAATGCAAAAGGAAGATATTCAAATAGTCAGTATTTCTAACTCTGCACCTTATTATTGTTTGGTTATCTAAGAAATTATAAGGTGCTCTCTGCCATACCCGGCCAAGGTGCAAGCCCTGAACAAAAAAAGGCATTTTCAAGAAATCTGAAACTATTTGTAAAATACAGAAATAAGCAAAAGTCAAAACTGACATTTTAGGACTATTATGAGTGTACTTTAGAAGTAAAATATGACATTTTTAAAGAAAATATTAATATTTTAGAATCTTAAATAAGTGCTTTTCCTAAGCATACAATTTTTTCCCTACTTGAGTGACATGCAGTAACTATGCCAATAATTATTCCTGGGTGGACCTCAGACCTAGCTCACTACCTTACCATGTCTGGTAGTCACTGAGCTGCCAATGGGACCTTTCTCTCTTGCCAACCTTGTCCTGGTGCATGATGTCCCTGCCTGGGTTGTGGCTGCTCTCTGCTCCTCATGTGGAAGCCTTGCTCTTGCTGCTGCCTAAAATAATCTGACATGACAAAGTCTAATTTTCACGTGTGAACATCATATTTTTGTAAAAATCACCTGTTTGTATCTATTGAACCCAACATGACTGGTCCCGCGCTCACCAAACGACATGGAATGCCTAGGCAGAGTCCTGTCAGGTAGTCCTGCACTGAGAATCCTTGGGATCGCCAAAGGTGCTGCCTTCAGCAGCTGCCTGCTGTGGCCCAAGTGCCAACTGGAGCAGGCTACCCTGTCCCCAGCTGCAAGAAAGGTTAGGTAAATCATGCCAGCCCAGGTGCTGCAGTCGTGGAGGTACACACCCTCCACAGACCTGAGGTGCTTGTTTTGGGGAGAGTCAGTGGGAAGAGAACATGTGCTCCATAAAGATGTGATCATGCACATCTACCCTGGCTCTGAAAGCCCAGGTGCATGGTGGTAGCAAAGGGTATGTGCTGGCACCACAGAAGTTCTTGGCTTGAAGAACCTCTCCCCTAACTGTTGGGTAGGAAATCTTAGGTTGGACTTGAGGAAATTTAGACTGGATTTTTGAAAACCAGTTTTTTATCTAAAAATGAGAGCAGAATATCTGAGGATGAAGTCTCATTACTGAAGGCTTTTAGGAGTCAGTTTGATGGTCAGCTGTCAGGAATGCATTAGTTTGTTTTTGTCCAGGCTTTGGATGAGAGCATGGACCCTTCTGGTACATCTTCTTCTGATTATTCAGTTACCATGAGGCAGTGCCTACCACTTCATTTGACTGTGAAGGGAGACAAGGAGCAAGACTCCAAACTTGGGACCACAGTTCAGTGCCTGGAGCTAGATGGGATGAGCTCAGGCTTTAGCTGCTCATCCTGAGCTCATTAGTTAGTGAGTTACTAAATCTGCCACTTGAATAATTTCTGATAGGAACGAGACAGCTGGTGTCTGGTGATGCCTATTCATATTCAGCTCATGTTTGAAGTTTTCTGGCTGCACCTTTGGATGATCCAGTTCAGCAGCCTATTTTATGCACGCTGATCCTGCTCATTGGGATGTCCACATGGACCCTAGCCTGTAATTATTCAGCTCTATTATATGAACATATTGGAGAGTGGCTGAAGGCAGGGGAGGAAGAAGTCATGATCAGCAGCCTTAGGTTCTGGTCTAACTTCATTCTCCACTAATTCAATTGTCTTCCAATTGACCTCAGAGAGAGCAGAGACTGTGTGTAAGAAAAACGCCTCTTGCTGATGTTTATGACAAAGTGGAACCTCTGTTGGTTAGTTGTACCCAACCTAAGTAATTCATCTCTCCACTTCAGGAGAGAAATCTCAGGCATTTACAGAGGACATTTTCATCATTCCCTTGTGATACAGAAAAAGCAGGAAGCTTCCTGATACCTGCATCAGAAAGCAAATCCAGCTCTTCTGACAATACCTAATTAATCCTCAGAGCACCATATTGATGCTACCTGAATAACTATCATGCTATTTATCAAATTTCTGCAGCTTGCAGAATACAAATTGCTGGAAGACTTTAATATGTGAGGAAATCCATCTGATCCTATGGGCAACCAATTTGTCTGATATTTCTTACAGCAGGGAAGCTCTCAAATTTTGCCTCTTCGCATTCACTTAATTGCCTGACTTTGTGCACCTAATTAACTTGCAATGCTGTCATCAAGGGAATCCATGATCTTTCCAAACAATTTTGTGGCAGCCAGAGACAAGCCCTCTGTAGGAAATACACAATCTGCTTTTTGATTGCTGTGTCCATTTGGCTTTATTCCCTTTCTGTACACTATTTCAAAACAATCAAAAGTGAGGAGAAAAAAAACTGAAGGAAGGGCAGAAGAAATGCCATGTACTCCTGAGACATCATTGTGTAACACTGAAGCCCAAAGAGAACATATGTAGATGAAATGTAGGTTGAAATTCCCTTCACCTTTCATTGCAAGAAACACCTTTTGACTATTTAGTTTCCTTTCACATCTGATAGATTTAACCAGGGCATATTCAATTCTATGTCCTTTTTCCATCCTTCCAAGGATGGTTCTGTACTTGAGAGTGTGTTTTCTTGCCTGGCCAAAAAATTTCAAGAACAAACTCTACTTGGCATCTTCGAGGACACTTATGGACTGTTGTACTTGAATATAACATTGGGAGTTGAGGGTTTTTTGATATTATTTCTGTCTCTGGCATTAGTCACTAGAGGAGGGACTCAATTAAAAGGCTCCAACTTTTTAAAAGATAAACTCAAGTATTCACTGAGACCTCTTCTATTGAGATATGAAAGAGAGACACACTTGTGGATGTGTCATTCCACACCGAATAAATATGTTCAAGTTAAGTAAAGTATCTCATCTCCAAGGTTAGTGCTGACTGTAGTAATGCCTCTGTACTGTGATTTTCCATGTGGAATGGAGACAATAAGGTTTATTAGGTATGATATGAGGGCAAACATGAAACTTTAACTGCTAATATATGTCAAGTGTTCTTATAGCAGGAAGCAAAATTGACTTTGTGGCCATTTTTACCCAATATCAGAGAAAGCAACAGTCTCTACAAAACTTTTCTCCAATGAGAGAGATTTCCAGAGGAAAATCACAACTGCATTAGTACCTCTTCTGAGTCCAGACAGTGATTATTACAACAGGAAACAGGAGGATGGAAAGCTCTTGTAATCTATGTACAACTGTGTAGGCTGTTCATATTCACCTAAAAGTCGCAGTCTCACCTTACTCCTGTCTGTTGGTGTGCATCAGGTGATGTGTGTGGCAGTGTAGTTAATCCAAGTGCAGTGCCATGGGGTGCCCTCAGGACTTCCCTTTTCCCATTTTCATTCTTTTAGCTTTTTAATTCTGGTACACCAATTATGCTGCCCACAACAATGGGTTAATAAGTGTTTGTTCTTCCTTGTCTCTGTCAGGTTTTTGCCTCTTATACCAGCTTGCCTTTTTACTCTCTTCATGCTTCTTAAGACATGCTGAGTGATACTAATTCCTGGCAGAACTGGACTCTTCAGTTAATTTTTCCTTGGGCTTGTATTAAATCTCCCTAGTCTTGGCTATCCTGAACATTTTGAGCCAACTGTGCATTTTAGCCCCTGGTTGGCCAGTGGTAAGTAAACCCAGCACCATTCTGCAATCCTGTCCTTGCAGCTACCCACAATTAATCTCTTTCCATGCTAAGAATTGGCCATTTGTTCCTACTCTTTGCTCCTTATCTCTTCTCCAGTTTTTAATCCATGACAGGACTTTACCTTTCACCCCTGGCCAAGTTTCTCAATAGCCTCTTGTGCTGGACTTTATCAAAAGCCTTTTGAGAGCCTTCTGAGTCCTCCCTGCTCTGCAGTTTTGTTAACCCTTTCAAGGGAGTCAAGCTGAAAAACAAGAACATAACAGAAGGAAGATAATCACTCACGGGCAGTTTGTTGGCTGGCACATCTGTCATCATTTTTGTATTTTCTTGGCCAAATGAATTCCAGTTGCAGGAGTGGTTTATATTAACCTGCTTTTCTTGGGGGTAGTCTGGCTGTTTGCTGCTTCTCCACATTTTGGGAGAGAGCAGGGGAAGGCCACTCAAATCTTCATTTTAGGTCATGGACTTATTTTGATCTCTAGCTCTTTATATCAAACTCTGAAGCGACTGTTCCAGCCTTGGAAACAGACTTGCAGTTATTCTGTCATGCCAATTGAATTGATACAATCCAGTCTGAAGGCACAATTTGGTTGCTTGAGTGTAGGCCTGGTGCCATTTAGAATGGTCATGAGCATGTGGTTGTGTGTGTTATGGCACATCTGTGTAGGTAGGTGCCACACAGGCACTAAGGAGAGCTGGACCATGCTGGATAGACAGCTGGAAGTGGCCATGTCTCCAGCAACTAGAGCCAGCAGTGCACAACCTGCAATATGAGGTTGGACAAGAGTCCTCCAGAGGTCCCTTACGAATCTGTTTTCCTTGCATATTCTCTGATACAGTCTTAGCAACACTTGACACTCACTGTCATTTTGCCTTCCCTCTAAATCCCACTGCAAAGAGTTAGGGCAGAGAGCTCCAGGGTGCTGCAGGGCACTTCTCATTGTGCAGCCTCAGCAGGTGACTGAGTAGGGCTGGCAGAAACCAGGCCCTTTGCTCTGTTCAGAAGCTTCTGTTTGCAGTGACTAGCCTTTGTGGTTTTCCATAATCTTACCAAGCCCCTCCTGAACCCTATTTCACCACTGTAGTTGTCTCCTTTACTGTCACCATGTCAATTTTCCACCAATAAAGTGCCATTTACTGTTATAGTAATTTCTTTGCTGCCACAGAAGCAGGTCTCTGCTGAAAGGTTCCAAACCCCACACAAACAAAGCCTGGTCACATTAGTGTCCAGTCCTCAACAAGCCCTGAACAGGCTTCCCTTCCTGCATCTTTGTCCTGCTGACTGTGTCCAGGCCTTTTGAAACTTCACCTTGCAAGATATCTCTTGAAAAAGCCGAAGACCCTCAAATCTACAATATGTCCACTTCAAAGTTAGCTGGGTGCATTCACTATCTCTCAGGCCATACCTGACTGTTGTGTTTGGCTTTTGTTCTCCTTTTTACCTGCTGCTTTGTCCATATTAACATCATCATGGCTGGACTTCTGTTTTCATTTGATATTGTTATAACCATAAAACTGGTAGGCAGAGGATAGAATACAGGCAGTAAGTGAATCTTGGTACATTTCCCTTTGCTCAAGAGAACCATTAACATTTCCTTTTCCCCCACAGCCCTGATTCTGCTGCACTTGCCTCCTGTATTCATGCTCCTGGGGGCTCAGTCATGCATGCTCCAGCACTATTTATTCTGTAATGAAAATACCAAAATTGTAAGTGCATTTGGACAGGAGCTCTCGGGATTCTTGGGCCAGGCAATGGGAATTTCACCATTGGCTTTCTTATTTTTTATAATTTATTAATTTATTTTATTTCTCTACCCCTGCCTGAAGTATACACATACATTAATAAGATACAAATTATTTTGAGCATAAATAAATACACAGTTTTGCTTTCTGTAGCATAGTCACCATACAATGAACAGAGGAGGAGTTGCAGAGCACAAACTGAGTATCTAGCTCTCACAAGGCATCCCAGAATTGCCAGAAGTGAAAAGAAAATGAGAAAGATAATAGCAAATTTCAGTCACTACCTGTAATCCTTAGGGACATCAAAAGACTCTGGAGGGATCTGCTATCATAGTGAAGAGTCTGAAGAAAATACTGTTGTCAAGAAATCAATTCCCAGCTCATAAACAAGCGGTTTAAAATTTACAAAGGAACAACTTCAGCAGGGATATATGACAGTCACAAATACAGCTACCTCTCCTGAGGTGGCTGCATTAAGAAAGCTTTAACCCCTTAGGCAGTGATCAGAAAACCCAAGCAGTTCTTGGAAATGTTTTTGTTAACCATTTTGCTTCCTTAGGAAGCAAACAGCATAAGTATGTTTCCTGGGAGAAAGCCAAGGGCTTACTGAGGATGATGGGTTTATCCCAAAGCTCTTGTTCAGGAGTCAAAGCAACAGTGATGTTGTGTAAACATCATTTAAAGTTGCCGAAACAACAAACCTGACAACAATGGATAATATAATATAACTGTTTAAAAGGAGATGAGACATTCAAATCAGAGCTGTCACTGTTCAGGCCAGGCAGAGACCCTGAAGAAGAACAAATCTGTCATCACCAGAGCACAGGAAAGTGCCCTTTACAACGTGCCCTTCTCATTCCTTCCCCTTTTGCTGAGGTTTGACAGCTTTTCAGTGAATTCTGTCCTTTAGCTATATAAATGTTCCAGCTGCCTTGCCTTTCTGAAACACTGCTGCTGACCAGGGGTACATCAGTTCAATGATTCTGCAAAACACCTGTATTTTTGGTAGGATTTTTTCCCAGGAAGTTTTCTGACAGTCGTAAAACAAGTTGTTCTCATTATGTTCTGTTTGAAATTTTCTAACAGGATCAAAAGGGTTAATCTGAAGGAGAAGATTTGAAAGACTAGCAATTCACCTGTATACCACACATTCTTGCAGCCAAAAAAAAATTGACCAACAAGGTATGAAACCTGCTGTAAGGATGTACTACCCTGGGCCAGTGGAGGATTAGGAAAAAAGTAGTAACATTGGCTGGAAAGGGAAAGGTTTTATACACAATGGGGAAACTGATCATCATTTCCTTAAATGTCAGCAGAGTGAATAATCACATAAAATAAAATTTTAAAAAAGCCTTTTTCTACACCTGAAAAAATAGAATACTGCTATGGGATTTCTGCAGGAAGCATATGATTTAGGCTTAAATCTGGGTAAATCAGATTTTGCTCAGCTCAGCTTGAGAGCATCTGAAGAAAAAATGTGCTGCTTTTCTGTTCCATAAAAACACAGCTTTTCCTCTATTTAATTTTGGGACTAACAAATGGGGAAGATTGTATGAGTCAGAAGTAAATTGCTATAATATGAAATAATTTTTATTAAACTCGCTCACCTCAACTGTTTTAATTTGGCTTTTTTAAGTGGAGTACTGAGAAATTTTATCCAGCCTTGATGCTCTGGTGTCTCGGGGATTATATATCAAGTTCATTTTAAATCACAGATTTAACACATCATGTGTTAGCTTTCAGCACCTGATAAATGTTATGGGTTTCCTAATGCTCTTGCAGAACTGGAACCACCAATCAATTGGCTCTCCAACTGTTGTTTGACTATGTGGCATTAAAGGCTGAATATTTTATTAACAAAAGGAAAACAACCCTTAAATTAAAGCAAAATACTTCACCCAATAGCCCAACTGCATAAGACTCAACCTCAGATCCAATTTGTGCTCTTAGCTGCCTCCAGAATACACAAATTGGGTAGTTTAGATAATCAAAAATGTTGTCCAGTAACATGCCAAAGGTGGATCAGATTCAATAACCTGCCAGAAGTCACACCTGCTTTAATCTAAGGATGTCTTTTTGAAAGGAAAATAATCATAGCAAGAGAGTTTCGGAACTGAAATAATAAAACGCTGTAGTTTGCTAAGAGTAAGCGGCATCACTTTGGGTACTTTGAGCAGCAAGACTGAATCAAACAAACTTCGCAGCACAAAATGCTGAAACTGAGTGGAAATAGCCCCGGAATTGTAGACACAGGGGTTGGGTGGGAGCACTGCAGGCCTCTTGCCCAGCCTCCTGCTCAAAGCCAGGCTACTCTCAACTTTAGATTAGGTCAGATGTGACTTTGCTAGCCAAATGTTGAAAACCTCCAAAGACAGAGACTGAGCTCCCTCTGTACAACCTGTTCCTGTGCTGCACTACATTTCTCATGAAATTATGTTTTCCCTGCTGTCCTTCTCAAGATGCAGACTGGCCATTGCCCTCTCTTACTGTCCTGTGCTCCTGAGAAGGGTTTGGTTCCATCATATTTATCATTGTCTGTCAAGGAGTTGTGGGCAACTACTCCATTTCTCCTTTCATTCTCTTCTGCCAGACTAAATGAGCCCAGAAGTGCAGGAGGTCCCTGACCGTGATAATAGAAATGTGTTTTAACATTGGGGACCTAAAGAAGCCCAGGTGTGGAGTTCCCATATGGAAAGCAGCAGGCAAATGTCAGTTTAATGCATGGGCAGAAGTAGGTCCCACAGTCCATTGGAGACCTGCCCAGTACGGATACCTCCAACAGGCTAAGAAAAAAGACCACAGCCTTCTCAGCAGAGCAGGAGTGAGGCTGATTCATGGAGAAGGGCAACAGGAAGGTTTGAAGGGCCATCACTTCTGAAGAAATTGCCTCCTGCCCAAACTTTCATTCCTCTGAAAGCATCTCAGCCCAATTAGCTTGTAATTTGTTCTCCTGTATTTCATTTCAGGGTGTTTCAGCTGCTGTGGGTTTTATTTGCACATATGTGGTTTGTAGTTAGAGGGATGCCAGCTCTCTGTCTATGAGGACTAAGGGAACCAGCTGAACATTAGACTGGTGTGGGCAAGCACCTGCAGTACATTAAATGCATCCCCTGATTTTCTAAAACTCCCTCTTTCATTCACTGCTCTTTTCTCTTCCCTCATTAATTTTTCCCCATGTCTCTTCTTTTTTTTTTTTTTCTGGCTTTTTGCTCCTCTTTGAGAAACAAACACCTCTTTTTCCCCATTCTTGGTTCCTTTCCCCATCCTCCATGCTCCCTTCCTTCACAGCTGTGCATTGGGTCTTGATGCCAAATGTTGTGAGCCCATGCAGCCCACATCCTAACTGCACTGGTAAACTGAAGCAAAAACTCCCACTCCCTGCAATGGGTCTGTTAAGCTGAGGTGGATTTGTAAGGGAGATATAGTAGAACCAATGACAGAAAGCACATGCTATATGTGCACAAAACATTGCCAACAAGGGAAGGGCAGCCAACTCAGGTTTCTGGGGACATGCTCTCTGTCTCCACCGTGGTGGTATTTGTAGATTGTAGCACATTTGTCCATGATTTGCAGATGTCAGGCAGCTTGGCTGGGGCAGCAGGTCTTACCAGGCAAGCAGATGTCCAGAAATCCTGACATATCCACTGAGCATGGGAACATCTGTGCTGTAGGGTCAGAGCAGTCAGATGGAGACTCCCAGGAAGCCACAGGGGACCCTCAGTTGTGGCAGTAACATCAAGTAGTGCGTGGCTCCAGTACAGAGGGTCTGGAGGGCACATCCCTGTGCTCCTGCAGCTCTTGCGGCCATAACAAGCAGACAGTGTAAGGGCAAAATAGGGGACCAGGGAGATTTTATCTGTGCCAGAGGCTTGCTATGTTGCTGTGAATGTCATTGCATTTTTGGTGCCTGGATTTGCTAGTTTCAGCATGGAGATCATGTTCTCTTTCTGCTTTTCCACTCAGATCATTAACAGTGATGCTGAGAGTTTCTTGGTGTCCATTAAACCCAACAGAGACCCAATCTTCAACTGCACATCCTCTGAGCCATGAGGAAAACCTGCAGCACAGTACTTGGCATTCCTTACTTTTTCTGGGCTGAAAATATGCAGGTTTATTCATATAGATCTGAGGCCTTTTTAAGCATTGTGAAGGAACAGATGTGCCTGGAGCCTAAATTTTACAAAAAGTCCCATGTAATTGACACTGAACAGGAAGGCCATGATGCCAAACCCTCCAGGTTACTGTCAGAGCCAGTGCCACTCACTCTTGTTCTCCAGTGTCCTGACAGCAGCAGTCCCTTTGTGGCAGGATCCTCACTGCCATCTCAGTCCCTGCTTGAAGCACTGTCCATCTCTAAAGCCAGAAGGGCTCAGTCTGTTGAAACTATGGTCAGCAAGGAGTACTTACCCCCATCTTGCAGGGCTGTTCTCAGTTTTGACTGCAAACATGGGGCTTTCAGACATGGGGGAATTAGGGTATAAAAATCCCAGCATTGATACTGACTCCTCATTTACAGGATCTAAGGCAGGGCTGGTCTGTAAGTCATGGTGACATATTTACCTAATAGGGAGAGCAAAGCAGGGGAATGAAGGCATCTCCCTATAACTCCCCCAGAAGCATCATGGTATTGATGGTGACATCCTTAACACCAGATGTCATTTTCTCAGGGGAACAGAGATCCAGGAATAACACTGCACCATATAGCTGACAACAGAGAGAGAGAGTAATCACTACCCCAAAGTTCCTAAATCCAGCAGCCTTGATCATCACAATGATGGTCACAGGAAAAGGTGGGAGACAGGCCATGGCAAGGGCTAGAGGACACTGGTTCAGTTTCAACAAGTGTTGTCCCCAGACCACATGTATCTCTTGCTATGAACAGGCCACAAACCCAGAGTATTACAAAGTACAGTCTCTCAGACACAGGTCCAGGACAGAGAGAGACTGATCCCATCATCTGATGCTGCTCCCTATTCCATGATCTCATTACTGGCATCTGTCAGCATCATCCTCTGGAGAAACCTCTCACTGATAAAGGTCTCTACTCCCATCAGGGAGACAGTGCTGCCTGCACTTCCTGGGCCAGACATGGGGAAATCCAGCCTCCTTGGATACACTGGTTTCCATGTTTGGTATTCTATTTCAGTAGAAGAGATGGTGTCTCCATAAAGGGCACCAAAGTGAGCCTGGATGACTCGGCTCATGTTGAGGAGCTTCCCAGCAACTCTCAAATCAGGAAGAACTAAAATAAATGGCATCTGTCCAGCTGAAGATGGACACAGTCCTGTTCTCTTACGTAGGCCTTACAGACTGGCAAAATGCTCTGTTCCAGACAGGTGGGATCTGAGTCCAACCCATCTAAAACTCTTTTAACTAGCTTAAAGAATAGGTTGCCTTTATTATAGATATAGATATAACTAATTTTATTGTAGATAAAAAGTTATATGCAACCTTGCCAACGTGGAAAAGTAAGCATGACTTTGACCAAAGTTTTCTCTCTGATTTTAATATTCTGCATTTTTTATTCTCTCAAACAATTGGAAAGGGACCAGTTGTTCTGCATTATGTCCCCAGGGTTTTGTGATGGACTCCTCTGCAGGACTCTTGGGGCTCCTTAGGGGAAAAGTGTCATATGAAGGAAACCACCTCAATCAGGGCTTTCAGAAAGATAGATGTGCTGAAATTGAAGGCCACTCTTGGCAATTTTGTATTAATAAATAGTCTCTTCCCTTCCTAATCCCAGAGAAGAGCTCTTTCCTAGTCAGGAATGCAGCTTTCCGAGTCACAAGCAGAACATCCGAAATTAGCCGAGGGATTTGAAGTCTTTGCCAGAAGTGCTCAAACAGTATTACCTCCTGGCAGGGTGCCCAGGCCCTCTCTGTCCCTGCTAGGGAGCCACAGCTGGCAGTGGCTGTTAACCCTTGAGGCCATCACCCAATCCCCCAGCCAACACACAAAGTGATAGGGAGCTTTGCAGATGTCCTCAAAGACATCTTTGCCCAGTGAGCCTTGGGGAGAACTGCAAACAGGCTGAAAGCCATCTGGAAGAACTGACAGCTACTGATGTGTTGAAGAAGAGCCCACAGACATGTTGGGCCCCATGAGGCAACACCAGTCTTGGGTTTTTGGAAAAAGAGAAGATGCAAGAGGGCCTGTCTTGTGTTATATACTTCAGAGATGCAGCGCATGCAAATAGCAAGGGAATTTGTCATCCCCAAAGAGTTTAGCATTCAGAAGTAACTTATAAGTACTGCTTGGATCTCAGCTCCATTTGTGTTTTTTTCTTCAGGACAATGACTCTCCACAAGCAGAATAACTTGTGTCGCTGAGTATATCCTTAATGGCAACTAGAGATTGAAGGAGCAGTGGGAATACCTTGCAGGGATCTGGATGGAATCTCTGCTCTCCAGCTGCCTTGGCTCAATCACTGTGCCTGCCCACCCTGAGGGACAGGACCCCATCTGGGACTCTCTCCATGCCTCTTGGGCTCAGCAGGACACAAGGCCTGACTGCTGTGTGCAAGCTTCCCTCCCTTTCTTTTCTCCCATTCAATAATGCTAAGTATTATCTCATTCCAGAAACTGATTTCGTTCCATGCTTGACTTCACATCTCCAGCCTGAGAGAAGTGCTGCATGTCTCAGAGCTCATCAGAAATCCATGATCTTTTCAGATGTCTAATGAAAAAACACTGCCTCTGTCTTTATCCCCAACCAAACGTTTCGTCGTGCACAGAGGTGAAATCCTCCCTCCAAAATACATCTTTATGAAATAGATTTTCAAATACCACTAGCTCCTAACTCCTCTGTGCCACTGCTTCCCCCAGCCTTGGTGTCTTCCTCCGATGTCTCCTCCTTTCACTGCCATAGTCAGAGTAGGCTGGTGGAGGTGTTGGCCTGACACTGCTGGGCAGGCAGGTGGGATGACAGACACACTTGTTAGCTCCTGTCCTGACTCCTTTTTCCACGCTTGTCACAGTGACGGGTTGATTTGGTGTTGGTGGGCTGGGAGACAGCAACACAGACAGGAGACCCAGACAGCCTGTCCAGGAGCACAGCAGTAGGGTGAGAAGCAAGAAGATTCCTGAAGAGTGTCAAAGCTGCAGGGGAACTGCAACCACAACTGGGAAACACAAGTGAACTTGCATAAATCACTCCACATACCACATTTATTCCTCCAGTGCTCATAGAAATGGCAGAGCCCAGCTACACTTTGGAGTTTATTGGATTGCTGCTGGGCTAATGAGATTGATGGGAAAATTAAAAATTGATCAGATGAGCTAAAAACATTGTGTTCTGCTGGGGGAAAGAAAAAAAGTTGGCTTCAAGTAATTTTGCAAGTTGGAAAAGTAATTTTTTGAACCACACTTGACATTGCTGAACACGTATTGTTTTGCATGACAGGCAATTCTTGAAATGGAAGTGAAACATCTCAGTTGTGCTTACTGGAATCTTTCTTCAGGTTTACAGCTGGAAAAGTGCTTCTGTGATTGTGGTTTTTCATGGCAAGTCATGACAGATTTATTATTCCTTTCTTTGATACCCTAACAAATTTCACAGGGACAGAAAACCACACTCTGCCAAGCTCTGGCTACACGCACTTGGGGGTCAGACATTGTTTTTCAGGGAAGGCTGTAGTGTGTACAGATAAAACAGGGGGTACCCTGAGCCCAGTTGTGCAACTGCCTGTTTAACCCAAACAGTCGTATTAACAGTCAACAGTCAGAGCAACTGTAGCTGCTCCAGTCCCCAGCAATGATGTTGAGGAATGTGGATGCAAGTGTCCCCACTGGGCACTGCCAACCTGCACCAGGGTCTGGGTCTGCTGCTGGTTTTGCAGAGAAGAGCCAGCACAGGTCTCATTCAGCTGCCGAAGCAGAGGCACAGAGTGCCATTTAGGGTTCTCTGCAGGCACTGGATCATCTGCAGGGGACTGGTGGCTCTACCAGGGGGCCTGAGGCAGATTCCTGCCTGTACAGAGCAGCTGGACACCAGGTAGGCTGTGAATGTCATCACCCTTCTCTGTTCAGGCAACACCACTATACTGTCTCCATATGCCTAAAGAGAAAAATCTACTCTACCTGAATGTTACTGGGAGAGTGAAATTATGTTTTTGTTCATGCCCATTCCTGCAGATCTTCTCCTCACTGCCAAAGCAGTCAGGTCTGGTGGGTGGATCTCATTGCTCCCCTGACATTAAGCACCATGATTAAACCAGACACAACTTATGATCTCTAAATTAAGCCCAAAGTTCTTGCAGGGCCCCAGCACTTTTTACCCCAGCCTCAATGCTCTAGCAGGAGGTTTCAGTGGCTGACAGCTTGCTTCCCCCACATAGTGAGCCAAAGCTGGCTCAGGAGGAGAGGCAGAGGTTTGAAAAATGCCTTGGAGTAAGAAGCACCAGCAGTCTTAGAGTCCTCTGCAGTGGTCATCTGTCCCCAGGGTAAGGAGGTGGATGTCCCCTGTAGGACCTGTACCCACATTTTTTTTACAAATATTTACAACTAGGATTTACAGCAGGGATTGCCTCTGGTAGAAAAACTGAGGATTATTAGCAATACAGTAAAAAACCCTGTGAGTCTCAGAGCATCAGGGTCAGGCATGAGAGAGCCAGGGTGCTGGCTCCTTCAAACAGGTCCTTTCCTGTGGGGTCAGGTGCTTTCTTAAAATTAAGGCACTGACTTTCATTTGCCTCTTATCTGAGTGACTTGCTTGGGGTCAATTTTGGTTTGATCTACTGGAAGGGACAGGCAGGTCAGGACTTGCTCTGTTCAGTCTTAGTCTTCTGGCATCTCACTATCGCACGACTCTCCTGGCCGAACCAGCTGTTCCCCACAATCAGTCCCAGTGAGATAGCAAAACCAGCTAAACGTGCTGTTCCCATCATGTCACTCCAGCCTACAAACAGCCTTATGCCTTTCACAAGCCAAGGAGGGAAACCCCTGAGCAGGATGTGGATTCCCCTTGGGGCCTCTGAGACATGTGAGGGTCATCAAAAGCTGAAACGAAGCTTTCAGAAGTTGTCCCCAGCACTGGGGACCCAAGGGGAGCTTCAGTGCAGACCCAACTGTAAGGAAATCAAACCTCACCATGGTATGGATGTGCTGTCTGTGGGCTGTCTTGTCTTTTGTCCTTCTCTACTCCTCCCTTTCCCAGAAGGTTCAGGACATCTGGCCCAGGTGGCCTTCTGTGATGGCACACTAGTCACATAAGCTTCCACCTACAGAGAGGAAAGGAAATCTGTGGGGAGAACCCAAGGACAGAAGATTTCCATGTTCTCCTTATACATACATAAAGTTTTTCTTGCAGGAAAAGGGTATCCAGGCATGTTCCCCTGGAAAAAGTACTACCACCTCAGGCTGCCTTACTCCAGGACTGTTGCAACAGCCTTTGCATTGAAAAAAGTAAAAGCCTTGCAGGACAGATTCTGCTTCACTTCCTACCCTGTCCACAGCACCAAAAGCAGCCAAAACCACAATGAAGCTCAAAGCCAAAGACTCAGGTTGTGTCCTCTCCTGGGAAGCCTCCTGGAGAAGCTGGGCAGTGGCAATGCCACTGGGAACTAAGGCGTAAACACGTTGCAAATCACAATGGTTGCAACAAAGAGATGAACCTCTGAGTTTCAGATGAGTCTTGGCCTGATAACTCCTGCAGAAGGACTATGCTGACTCAGTTTCTTCATGCTGCAACAACAAAAGCACCAACAAAAGGCCACATCATGAATGCAACTGCATCTGCTTCGATGATTTTGCTGCCAGCTGCAGTGATGAGGAGAGGGATTTCTTCCTCACAATCTTAACCTAACCTGGTCACATCAGAATGATTTTGCTGCCAACTGCAAGAGGGATTTCTTCCTCCCAATCTTAACCTAACCTGGTCACATCAGCCAAGCCTTATGTTTTAAATTAAAAGAAGGTTTGTGGTGAAAGTTGAAGGACTTTGCCTTGTTTGGTCTAGAAAAGGAGACTAAAAGGCTGTAAGACAATAATTGTCCAACATGTAAAAGGTTGCTGTAAAGCCTTAGGTGGTCAGTCATTGTCCCTCAGCTCCTGGCAGGAGGACAAGATGTAATTGGAGTAATATCCAGCAAGAGTGACTCAAGTTAGACATGACAAGTAACTAAAAAGATATTTAAACACCAGACAATAAAACTGGAAATAAGTTGCTGAAGAAAGCTGCAAACTCCCCATATCCAAAGGTTTTTAATGACAGATGAGACTAACTTTGACTGGGAATAGTTTGAAAATACTTGTTCTTTACTTTGTGAAGGAAACCTGCGTAAGTTTTTGTCCCATCTTAACCAGAATTGCTGTTTTAGGAGCTGAACATGGGAATACAGATGGACAAAAGTAAAATATAAAGTTACTTTGAGAAATCACTGCCCATAAGAGCAAGTCACTTTATGAAATATGGCATGCCAACATTTTACGCTCTGCTCACTTCCCATCTCCTGTACTGCAGTTATGTGCATTGGTCAGTCCCTCACTCTGCCTTTCTATCCTCTCCCCTTTCCCAAGCCCTGGCCATGCTTTCCCTGGGAGCAGGGCTACTACATGATATTTAATAGGTATTTTTAGCACATGCATCGCTATGGTATCTCCTCCTGCCTAATGAAGCTGAAGTCAGGACCTGGTCCTGCAGAGGTATGAACCTGTGGTCCCCAGGAGCAGGGGCATGAGCTGCTGAGCTGTGTTTTCCAAATTACAGTTTACTGAAACTTCAGAGTCAGACTGATTTATTGATGCTCCCTGAAGCCTGCAGATATGGCAGTGACCTTGTGTTGGTGAGCAAGGGCCAGCTGATCTTCCAAGGTGCTCATGCTCAAAACAGGTGGATGACATCCCTCCTCACCCCAGCAGAATAGCTGTAAGCATTAAGCCTGTCTCAAAGTGGCATCCAATGACCTGACACCCAAGTGCTGAACCAGCTGAAAAGGTCAATAGCATATCAGCCAGAACAGCTGGATCTAATAGAAAACGAGTCAAGATGATACATAGCTGGCATTGCTGGAATAACAGGTGTCATCTGGATTGGTTGTACCAGTGTGTTGACACGCTAAAACAACTGAAAAGGGACTTGCATGACCACGGCATAACCTCCTCTTCCTGTCCACTGAAACTGAGATGACTCACAGATGTTATACACAGATTTTCTGGTGATGTGGTTTCTGCACATGGCAGACACAAGGCAGATTTCATGGCAAAGTGTGGTCTTGAGAAGGGTCATTTGCAATAAGGGATATCAAAATGGAGCAGATTGCAAGGTAATGGGTATAACCCACAGTTTTCATTCACATTAGGACTCTGAAGTTTTCAGTCCCAAACTGCCAGCCTGGACCAGGCATGTCCAAAACCCACATTTGCCATTTCACCTTCTCTGCTGCAGTTGAAAAGTTGATGCTTGCAACTTTAAAAATAATAATAGTAATAAAAAGCAGCTGCTTAGCTCAGAGCATCTTTTATTGTCCAAATTAAAGGAAGCTCATGGGGGGGGGAAAGGTGAGGAAAGCAGGTTGCAGGGAGTGGGGCTGTGAAGCCAGTAAGTCTTCCTGCGGACACTGCGATGCTGCACTGGCAGCATCTCACTCCCAGAGCTGTAAAAGGGTTTAACTTAACAAATTTAGAAAGGAAAAGAAGGCTAAAATAGGAGTCTAAAATAAGAATCAGAATCCCTCTGGTAAATTGCTGATTTTGCTCTCCACTGTAGAGAGCCAGTCATGTCAGGGGGAGTGAGCTATTTTCTGGAGATATGCTGGAAATAGCATGGGGTAGTCAGGGAGCAGCAGAGGGTGAGCATCACCAAAGGAGCCTGTGGGCCCCCAAAAGCTTTCCTGCTAGGTTAGGCACCCCAATGTACCCCAGAAGGATACAGCAGGAACCAGACAGGTGTGGGATGGGGTGAGATGGCATGGGATAGGGAAGGTAGTGGGCTCGGTGCTGCTGATTCAAGGCTCCAACTCTCAGCAAAGTCACCCTGTTTCTGAGCAAGGCACTGAGCCCCAAGCCTTGGTGTGCTACTCGTGGAGGCACAGCTGAGTGCAGGGGGGTGCTGACCCAAAAGCATGGGGATACTTGCAGCCCTGTGACTTATGGCACTGTCCTGGCACCACATCCCAGACACTCCAGCTCCTCAGCATGCAGGCAGTGACGAGCAGCCAGTTGTCTGGCAAAGCAATTACTGCCAGGCCCAATGTGCCACTGCTAGTGCAGAAATTGAATTTTGAAGCAGTCAGCAGCAATTCCCCAGGGAGCACTGGCTGGTGGATGGGGGACAGCAGGAAGGAGGTTTTTCTTACCAGACTTCAATCCTCACTTGGACGTGCCGAAATTAGACACTAAGCCTTGAACTCAAATCCTCTGATCTTCCCTTTTGTGTTCAGCACTGCTCTTGGTTTTTCCCTTATAAAACCTGTTTGTCAAAGCCACACAAGATACCTCCTTGGTATCTAAATCATTTGTCCTGAATTTTGAGATGACTCTGCCTCTTGCAGAGGGCATGGTGGGAAGGTGGTGGACATCAGGGAAGTCACAGAAAGCCATGCAGGAGACTGGTCCTAAAAAAGTATGCTAAGGAAAACCAGCTTTCCCATGTGGTGGAAAGGAATCACAAAAGAAAAAAAGCATCAAACCTAATTCCCTGGTCATTGTTAAACCTGAGAAACCATGACCAAGCCCCAGGGTTTTATTTTCCTACCTTTTTTTCTCCCAGGAGCAGCAGTCTTGCATGTAAAGCATTACCTTGTAAATGAGTAACCATTCCTTATGGAGGTATTTACAATAGTGGCTGTGAAGAAGTGCTGGTTGTTAGAAGGGTTTTGATGAGATCACATGAAGCTGATGAGTTCAAGCCTTATGCCTGCCTGGATGAGAACACCAGAAGGGAGTATGGCATAGGAAAGCCTCTGCCTCAAAGAGGGAGGGAGGAAGGAGAGGGAGGGATATACAGAGTTTCTGTACTGCAGGCAGTAGGTTATGTGTGGTGCTTGTTCTAGTGATGCACTGTAAAAGTCCTTAGGGCAGACATTTACTGGCCCTTCAATATGTTTTCCACTGAGCATTCCTGAGTGCTGGTCCCTCATTATAAGAAAGCATATGGTCAAATTTGAGAAATGAAGTCCCTGAGTGTCTCACCTGCTCTCAAGCTCCATGTTTTCAATGCCCAGCAGGGCCTGTAAGCAACCAAGCTAAGCCCACACCAGGCTCCAGACCCAGGTTAGGACTGTGTAGGTTTATCTGCATTTCCAAGGACCTGTGGCTATGAGCACCTTCCTACACAAGCTGCAGGCTCTGGGCCCCAAAAGTCAGACTAAGCCCAGGAAAGGCAGCTCAGCAGTGCTACAGGGCAGCAGCACACAGTGCTTCACTGCAGGGGCAGCGTGCTGAACGACTGAGACCCAAAGCACAGCCTGCAGCCTCCACCAGCCTTAGGCCTGAGACATTGGCTGATGAAGCAGGGAGAAGAGGATCTCTTCGACATCTCTTTGTTTTCCTACAGGACCCCTTACTTTGTACATGAGCTCTTGTTCACCCACTTGCAGAGGCAGGGGAAGAAGAGGCACTTCAGGTGAGCTCCCTGTCCCTGGGGTGGCAGTGGAAGTGACAGTGACAGTGACATGTAGTACTCGGGAGGGCCACTGGAGGTCTGCGTGCATTTGCTTTCTCTTCGCTGCACAGCGCTGCACAGTGCGGGATAAACCCCACTCACCCTCCCTTAGCCCGGGCAGGACAGAGCACCCACCGGCCCAGGTCAGACCCTGTCCCCGTGGGGTGGCTCCACTCCCCTCTGAGCATCCCAGGGCAGCCTATGGGTTGACCTGCCTTTCGTCCCGTGGTGGGGCAAAAATCCAAGAGCAAAACACGAATATGTTAGCTCATCTGGCTCCTCTCCACCCAGGAGACACCTCCTGCAGCTGAAACCCTGCTGGTTCTCTGCTTCCCGAGGAACTACTTGCGCCTCTTCCAAGTTTGGAGTGAAAACCACCTCAGACCAGACCAGCACGAAGCTGTCTGCCTTCAAGGTGTGCAAACCTCCTTCCTTTCCCTGGCTGGTGATGTCAGGATTCTCATAATAAAGCTCATTTTTTCCAGGCTTGTGTTCTGAAGACACCTGCTGTCATCCAGCTCCTGCATCCGCATCGCTGCTTCCCCCGGCCCCTGCTGCATCAGTTGCCCTGACTTTGTTTTTAATCAAGTTCAAACTTGTGTGTGAGCTGCAGGATGATGGCATGAGTGTCTGTTTGCACAGCAATTTCATGCTGGGAGGATGTTCACCCACCTTCCCAGCTGGACAAACAGACAAGCACAACACAGCAACTGTCTGACATGGAGGCAGCAGTTCAGCACTGACACTGATGCAGGATCACAGTGGTGTCTCCAGGGTGCCTCCCACCAGCTGTGTTTCAGCCCAATTTTATCCATCCATAGTGGCAGGATGGCTTTTTCCCTGCTCTGGGCTCTGTAGGCTGCCAGGCTGTGCTCATTGCTCTGGGCTGCAATGCCACAGGATGTCACTGTGTTTTTTGAATTTGCTCAGTGCTATCAATATAGCAAATTCACCATTATGAAAATGCCACAGATCTTTCAAACTTCACAAGTTTTTAGGACTTCAGTTTTAAAGGAAATATGGCACCCCAGGATCAAATCGTTCCCCACTACCATGTGGTGGCTCCACAAAACCCTCTTTGCAGGCCCTAGTTGTTGACAGCCAACACCACTCCCCATGCTCACACTGGCCCCAAGGAAGATGCACTGGATCTCTGTAGAGAAGGGAAGCAAGCATCAGGCAGCTGTGGGAAGTGTGATTTTAAGAGCTTGAGCCCCCCCAGACAGCCAAGGGGGAATCAGTCAGATGTGTCTCTGTGCCATAGGTTTTTCTTCTCCAGAAAGAGCCCAGGTCTCTGTGGCATCAGAAATTCATGTCCCCCCACCCCAAGCACAGAGGGAAGGGGGCCTGGAGGCTGTACATTGCAGCAACAGGGCCTCGAGGCATCACTGAGCAGGAAAACTGGAAATACCTGAAAATTTTCTTCAGCTCCTTGCTGAAAGGCATTATGCAAGGAAAGGAAAATCCCAGCCTGGATCAAGTGCTGGCAAAACCAGTGTAAAATCAGCTCTGACGTGAGCCCAGGCCATAGAGGGGATGATCTATATTGCCTTCCCCAAGGCTATACACACATTGCTGCTGGAGGAGTTGGAGCACTTGCTGGCCCTTGCAAGCAGTTACATGGCAGACTTGCAGGCCAAGCTAAAAATGTGACTTTCCTTTTTTCAGCAGCAGAACTGACTCAAATGTAACCAGAAAAACTTCAAGTAACCTCGTCACATCTTTTCCTGCCTTATCGTTGCAGAGCTTATCTTGGACCAGGGCATACAGTAGTCATGTTTTGAGATTTTTCTACCTGTGGTTGGCTTGACACCTAATTTCTCATTGCTACAGAATATCCTCATACCTTCTCTGGTCCAGTTTCCTTCCTGTTTTCCTCCTTTTACCTCCTCTTGATCCCTTTCAAATTCCTTCCCCCCTGCCCGCTGTCAGGCTGCAGTGCCTGCCATGTGGAGGGTAAATAAGATGCTGCTCATCTAAGCCCTGTCAGCCTTCTCAGAAGATTATAGAGCTATGGCCATACTTTGGTGATCATTAGTTAAAACAACTGCTGTTTAGAACACTAGCAAAAGAGCTGTTGTTCAAAAGTACCATCATTAACCTCATGTTCTCCTCTTCTTCCTTAGATGGATACACATTGACAGAGTTCTTCATGATACAGCAGATTTTGTAATAGCATTACCCTGCTGACCCAAGCAGGTAACCAAAATTCAGGTGGTTGGAGATCATTCACAGCAAGAGAAGGAACTGATTGTAGAGACAGGTAATTTTCCAAAGCAGTGTTGCTAATTTACAAAGAAGGTGCAAAGTCCTGCACTGAAAATCTTAAGAAATTAGCATTTCCTGGCTCACATCACCTGTGTTATTCCCACGTGTATTAGAGCTCTCGTGCTCTCAGCTTTTCTCAGGACACATGTAGTCCTGGCCTCTCCTTCATGGCACTGTGCTCCCAACACAGCCCCTGTGCACCCTCTTCCATGCATCACAGAGCTTTGCTCTGCTTGCACAGCTCTGTCTCCTACAGCTAATTGAAGTGAAAGCCTCTAGCAAAATCTGAAAAAACCCCCAACAACAACTTTCTTTAATCTAAGCTTCAAGCAATAATATATCAGCAAGAAAGACCTGTTGTCTCACCAGAGCATCATGCACAGTGTCAGGAAATAATGCTCCTTAACTGAAGATGCTTTAAACCTCCACAGTGATAGAATCCAAGAATGGTTTGTGTTGGAAGGGACCTTAAAGATCATCTAGTTCCAACCCCACTGCCATGGGCAGGGACACCTTCCCCTAGACCAGGTTGGTCAGAGCCCCATCCAACCTGGCCTTGAACACTTCACTGCTTGAAAGTACTCCCCATGGCTGCACTGAGATGCTCTAGATAAATCTCCCAGTAATTGCTACATAGCTCAGATTTTAATGTTGCTTTGGTGTAGAGTGGGGTTTCTTCAATATAGGTGTTCCTGTACATTAAACGCACATGCAAGTTCCAAAATCCTCATTCGGCAGAGGATAAAGCCAATCGTGGGTGTGCACACTGTTTCGGAAACATTTGTATTTTATTCACAACCCACAAAAGTCTTTCAACCCAAAAAAGTTGTAGGAAGAGATTAATCTTCAGATACCCCCCGGGGAGACTTTTGCAGCTGAGCTAGTCACCCTGCACTCCCTTTACAGACAAGCCTGACTACTTTTAGCACATGATTCATTTGATCTATTTTAGAGGTCCGTGTTGGGTTGGGAGGCTCCATGACTCCAAAGAAGCTTGTTTTCCTCCTTTTCTGTGCCCAAATCAGAGGCCAATCAGCTCCAACACCAAGGTCCACCTGGCAGAGATCTATGTGTGTCAGCAGATCCCACCTCTGGACCTGGTTAGCAATCCATGGATTTTTACCAGTTGGACATAATTCAGCACATTGGGTTTTATAGTGACATATTTATGGCACTCAGACAGACAAGGAAGGAGGGAATCTTCATCGCTGCTGTGATGGGTCACGGCGTATGGCAGGACTGGGGAAACCAGGATGTGTGCATGGTCACTGCCATCTGCTCACATGGCACGGGTGCTGGTGCCAGTGCCAGTTCCTGAGCAGATGAGTGAATCCTCAGCCTTAGGGGTCTGTGCATAGGAAAGGGGTCAGCAACACGCTCTCAGTGGGAAATCAGCATCCCTAAGTGAAGGCGCTGCAGAGCTGCTGCAGTCAGAGGGAGTGCAGTGAGAGGAAATCTTGAGATGCTAATTAATCCCCCTTTGGGAAGATATTTATTAGGCAAATGCCTCACATTCATATGCACATCTGCAGTCAACAAAGAGGCTTTTACTCTTTTCCCAGCCCAGCAAAGTGGGAGGGTGGGAGTTTGCTGTGACCTAACATCCACTGGTGCTGGAGGTTCTCAGCCTGCACCAGGCATCTTAGGTCAAAGCGGAAAAAACAGTTGAAACAACCAAGGTCCAGATTGGAGGAGAACCTGCAGGTAGTAGAGAAGATCTTTAAACCTGGATAGCTTCCCTGCACTTGCTGATGGAGACATTGCAAAGGACCAGGTGGGTGGGAGCCATCCCTGCCAGACAGCCTCATCCTGCTGGGATGAGCTGTTCCAGAATCACTGCATTAATATAACCTGGGGCAGCTTTTGCTGTCAACAAGTTAATTGCTGAGGTCGATAGATACAGCCCCTGATGAGCAAAGGATTGTGGCTGCTTGTAGCTTTTGCCTTTTGTCCATCAGATTCTGACTTGTGGGTCACGGAGGTTTGCTTTGTTGGCAATCACGCAGGTCTCACTGCTTCAAGAGTTACAGTACAATCTAGTTGGAAGATGTTTCAAGTCATGCAAAGCCCAGAGCTGGACAGAAAACCTAAAATTTCAGACTGAGAGCAGGGTGTGAGGTTGTCAACAGGGGAAGTGGTAATTCTGTTGTATGTTTGCTAGGGGCTTCCTATGACTTGTGAAAAGGAGTGACTCCCCCTGATCCAAGATGAGAGCTACCATTTTGGGAAGGATAAATAATGGCATTTACAAGGCTTACTGGTTTGATGTGCTAATCCATAGCAAAGTCAGCCTAAAGCAGACCTGTAAAGAATGTTTTTTACTGAAACACTCAAATATCCTCAGCCTCCAGAGCTGCACAACCTGCCCTCATTATCCCAGGTTTTTTTTCCCAGATGTACCAATGTATCAAACATCTGTACAATATCCTGTTTTACACTGAGCAGCAAAAGCTGCTGAGAGCAGTGGCATTACATTCAAACTTTAAACTGTCCATCTTAATTAAATTAGTTCCATCCGTGATGTGCAGCAGCCGGTCGTTGCATTTGGGAGATTTACCCTCAGGTCCTGGAGGAGCAGGAGTAAACCCAAGAGTAAAATCCTCAGTGACTTGGGATGACAACTGTGTTCTTAAAGACCAAAAGCTCCTGGCAGAGCAGTTGCCCTGCCAGCAAGCTGCTGTTAACAATATCCTTTTCATTCCAGGGACCCAAATCTGCCGTCTGCAAACCTGACTGACTTTTGCAATTGATTTCAGAGAGGCCCTTAATTTTCACTGACATTTGCTTCGGTCAGTCACAGCTGCCAGCTCCTTGCTCATCCCTCCTCCCCATCAGGCAGCAACCCCAGAACATCCCCTTCACCCCTGTTTACAGAGAAAGCTGAAATCTTGGCTCTGCAATAGGAAAGGCAAAGTTTGGCATTCAGACAGCAAGGGAAATTTGGTCCACTGCCTTGTGTCTTCTTCGAGTCACTGCATGATGGTGCATAAATCACTGTGTCCCTCTGTGCCTCAGTTCCCTCGCTATGGCTGAGTATGATGGTACCCCTTTATCTCAGGGGATCAGGAGATATTAATTACTGCTCATAAAATGCTCAAATGTGGCAGCATAAATAGTAAACAAGTATTTAGTGCCTTTCTAAAGATAACTCATCTGCAGTCTATAGGCTGGCACTGGAATTGGGAGCTCCCTTGTCTATTACATAACTGCAGTAGGGTGGGGGTTTTTTTTAAGGAATGAGTTGTTTTTATTACTGTAGTAATTTCATAAATATGGAATGCATCTGACTAGAAAGGATCAAACAAAAATAAATGCCTGCTTAACCCAAGCATATGGAAACTAAGCATTATTTTAATTATATTTTTGAAACAGCAGACTCATATCTTTGGCCCAAAGCTTTCAGAATTCAAAGGCAAACACTGCCCTGATTTTTCTTTGGGGTTCTTTCCCCTCTTTTTCTGCATCCACAGACTCTTTGCCTTTGCATTGGAGAATTTGGGGCTGCCACATATCTCCCAAGTGCAGAAGTCCACCTGCTCCTTCTTTGATGAGGTGAGATGTAATGGGGGGATACAGGGATGCCTCATCGGGGTGATCTCCTTTCCATGGGAGGCTCCACTCTCAAGCAGTAGATGCTCTTCTGGCCAACTCATCCACTATTGTACCTGCACTCTTATAATCCTACATCTTGATCTCCAGTGCAGACAGTCACAAGCTTTGGGAGCCAGGAGTTGCTCTGGCAGCAGCGGCAGGCAATGCTGTTAGAAATGGCAACTCTGCAGGCACTCGAGCTGGCTGGCAATGCTGCAGTGCCTGGCCACGAGCAGGTCCCACAGCCACTCGAGGAGCAGGGACACCCGATGCAGCACAAGCCTGTGGGGTGCTGGCACCACTCCTCCGGGTGGGAAGGTTTCCAAGTCCTGATCTAGTCCTTCCCCCCTCTCCCCTCTCTCATACTCCTGAACAATTTTTAATAGAAAAGTAAAGCAATAAAATCACAATGAAATCATCATAGGGAAATCAAGTTTTAGCTTGAAGCAAAGATCCTGCATCTTCCTGAGCACTAAAGTATCCCCCAGAAGCTCCGGAGGAGCAAATCCCACAGAGTACCACGACACAGCCAAACTCCCTGACGGGTGGATTCATCTCCCGGAGGGTGCAGGGACAACGCTTTGCAGGGAGAATGCATGGGTGCACCTCACAGGGGAATGTGCATCTGGCAGGGAGATACAGGCACATATCCCAAAGAGAGGTGGGTGCAGTGGGGGTGCACAGGTGCACCTTACCGGAGGAAGAGACACGGATGAAACTTTCGTGGGGTGTTTTGGTGCATCTCGCAGGAGGCAGCACAGCTGAGGCTCGCAGTGGGGTGCCAGTCCCGGGGGGATGCACAGGTGTAGTTTGAGGAGAGGCACCGCTG
>NW_008681950.1:0-2458 GCF_000695815.1 Acanthisitta chloris
CGAGCTGTCCCCGGTGCCTGCCCGGGCTCCGCGTGCCGCTCCTGGCCGCGACACACGCGGAGCACGAGAGGGGAAACTAGAGCAAGGCTGAGAGCTCAGTCATTTCCTTCTCTAGCGCCTGCAGCCAACGACTTAAAGCCCCGAGCTGTCAGCTGAGGTCGGAGCGGCTCTACCGAGAAGCCTTGTAATAACAAGAAACGACTGCTTTGCGCTTTGTTACTAGTTTCAACCTAAAGGTCTTAAAACCTTGCGAAAACCTCGGTTGAACTATTCCCTTCTCTACCCCACCCCACCCCTTCAGTGTTCTGGCACAGAGCAGGATTTTGCCTTTCCCTATGTCCGTGTTTTTCAACTTCTGGTTTGTGAACTGCGGGAACATTTTGAACTCCTTACAAGGGATCAGGGAAAGTGACCAGGAAAGCTCAGCCAGAAAAGTAAGTAGGCTTAAACTTGCTGTGCTCGTGCCTATGTTGCTGTTGCAAAACATTTAATTGTTGAAACATTGAAATAGGGTTGAGTGCTGTTTCCATACAATCATAGAATTTTAGGGATTGGGATGGAGCTTAGAGATCACCCAGTCCCACCCCCCTGTCCTGGTCAGGGACACCTCCCACCAGACCAGGCTGCTCAAGGCTTCATCCAACCTGGCTGTGAACACTGCCAGGGTTGGGGCATCTACTGCCTCCCTGGGCAACCTGTGCCAGTGTCTCACCACCCTCACAGGAAGAAACTTTTTCCTAATATCTAGCCTAAATTTTCCCTCTTTCAATTTGTGCCCATTGCCCCTTATCCTGTCCCTGCAGCTCCTAACAAAGAGTCCCTTTGCAGCTTCCCTGTAGGCCCCTTCATCTACTGGAGTGTTGCTCTGAGGTCTCCAAACAACCTTCTTTCCTCCAGGCTGAACAGCCCCAACTTCTTCAGCCTGTCTTCAGGATGCTTGAGAATGTCAGAGAACCCAAACAGCTGTTGCAGCTGCCATTTAGAGATAGTCCAGTAGTAAGGAGAGGAAAAAACATTAGATAACTGCCATATTTTTTCTGCTGATGATTCAGCAGAATATACATTCATACTCCTTCATATCTGCCACAGAAACACAGTTGTACAGCATTGGTTTGGACAGGGGTTACTTACGACAAGGGTCAGGGCCCTGGGATATTTTGGCTGAGGTTTTTCACAAAGGAAGGCTAAAATCTGCAAACAGACTTTTCAAATGTCTTTTACCAAACGAGCAGTAAAATATAGTTTGGGTTAACAGGTGTCTTGATTTTTATTACAGAGGTTTCCTAAGTAAGATGCTACTTTACTGGCTGCTGTAGAAATAGAAAAGCTGAGGTAATGAACTGTGTGGTTTCAGAAGCAAGCACGTGCAGGTGGCTTGCACTGACTTAACTCTGTGGGGATCAGCTCTTGCCTTCCTCAAGGGGTTGTAATCACACTTGGAAGTGTTTGGTTTATGACAATGTAGGTGTTCTAGTTCTGTATTCAGCAGTATTTCCAAACTGAAGTATTTTATTAAGTGTCTTGCACTGTATTGTGAAACATCTCTGAAATGAAAGGGGGAAAAGGTATGGGGAGAGAATGGAGTTTCACCTATGCAAAGCTGCTGTTGATAGCTGATAAAGCATATTCATTTGCAATAGCAGGTGAAGATGGCTGAGCATGATCTGGGTGAAAGGCCTAGGCAGTGGTGAAGTTTTTACCTTCTGCCACAAACTGAGCCCTGTTTTATGCTGAGTGCATAAGTGCTGAAATGCTCTGAGTTCAGCCATCAGATCTTCAGACTTGGAGCACTGAACAGCCATCGTATCTTGCCTTTTGGAATTTGTAGTCCATCACTGTGGTTCAAATCATATCTTTAGCACATGATTCTTCATAGGTGTAGTAGTCTGTCCCCAAGAATGCAATGTTTATAGAACTTAAATATTTCAAAACCGCATGGAAAGTTGGTTATTTAATGTGACACTAAAATTGTGCAGTGCTGTGACAGATCTAGCACGTGGCTGCAATACTCTTAGCTTTTTGCTAATAATTTAAGAAGAACTGAAAATGCATTTATTTACTTTGACTCTTATTATAATATAGACAGACCATTGTTGTCTTAAACTACTCTTTATTTGGACTGTAGCTGTAGCCTCTGTAAATGTGACCAAGACTTTTGTTCAGCCATTGGGTAGCCTAGAGAAGCAAAGAGTCCTTTGAGCTCCTCTGCCTCTCTTGGTCTGTGCCTGATGAACCACTGACTGCTATTTTTTCTTTTATTTTATCACTGGTATATTTTTTTCCCATAAGAACTGGTTTCCTAAAGCCTGTATTTTTCTGTCTGATATATTGGTAGATTTCTAACTTTTAGCATGAGAAGACTGTGCTGAAGATAAAACTCTGAAGCTTTATTTAATCTATTGATTTCCCAGATAAGTATAGTGAATTAAACACCTGCCATATTCTGATACATTTCTTT
>NW_008681950.1:2488-10775 GCF_000695815.1 Acanthisitta chloris
CATTGTCCTGCTGGATTGTATTTTGTGGTAGTCCTTCTTGATAATATTTATCCATGTAGCTATAAGACCTGCCATTGCTGTTATTTTGTAAATAGTTATCTATGGCTTTTTGCTCCTCAGAAGTAGCAGCAGCAGGGAAGTTCAGGTCTTATAGTTATTTTCCATGTGTCCAGGTAATGAGAAAGTGAGGTGGTGGAGTCACCATCACTGGAAGTGTTTAAGAGGTGTCTGGATCTGGCACTGGAGGATATGGTTTAAGGGTTAAAGCAGAGTGGCAGGTTAATGGTTGGACTTGTTGATCTTAGAGGTCTCATCCAGCCTTGATGATTCTATGATCAGAACACATACCTGAATCACTTGCCTGTGCAGGAGCTTGGACTACTGTTCTCCAAGCCTGACAGAGCTCAGCAGGAGTTTGGCCAATGCTCTCAGGCACAGGGTGTGATTGTCAGGGATGTCCTGTGCAGGGCCAGGAGTTGGACTAGATGATCCTCAAGGGTCCCTTCCAACTCTGATTATTCTGTGATTCTGTAATTCTGTTTGAATTTTTGCGTTGTTGTGGGTTATTGTGGGGTTTTTAGCTAATTAATAGATTTTAACCTATTAATTGAAAACCCGAGATTCTGACACCTAGACTGGGCTAGAGCTATGGTCAAATTGCTCATTTTCATTTATTTTATGGCAGTCTGGTTCTGAGGCAGGGCTGGGACTTTTGACAACTCCTCAGAAAATCTCTCATAACTAACTTCTCATCCCAGGTTGGATGGGGCTTTTGAGCAACCTGATCTAGTGGCAGGTGTCCCTGCCCGTGGCAGAGGGGCTAGAACTAGATGATCTCCAAGGTCCCTTGCAATCCAAACCATTCTACGGTTCTAAAGCACAGACAGAATTTTCCAATCCAAATCAAATACTGCAGCATGTGTTGTTTGAAACATCCTTGTTGGAGTTCAGTATAGTAGAGCTAGATCAATTAAGGATTGAGCTGATTAGGCATTGCAAAATTTCATCCCGAAAGAAACTTGGATTGCTACTCAGAGGTGCCCACAGGGAGCTGCCTGTTCCTGTTCTTGCAGAGCTCTGCTAAGCTCAGGCATATCTGAAGAGATGAGATGCAGATTGATGCTAGGAAAAATGTTTTCCCTGTTAGGGTGTTCAGGCACTGGAATATTGCCCAGGGAGGTGGTGGAGTCACCATCCCTGGAAGTGTTTAAGAGGTGTCTGGATCTGGTGCTGGAGGATCTGGTTTAGGGGTTTCCAGCAGAGTGGCAGGTTAATGATTGCACTGGCTGATCTTAGAGGTCTCCTCCAACCTTGATGATTCTGTGATTCTATGAAGAGTCACATCAGGAACAGAACTACGGATCTTTCATAGATACAGACATCTGTAATATATTCTCAATACAGAAGTTTCGCTGCTGCTGTCATGACTTTATGGCATAACATGGTTTAAGTCCTTTCCCAGAGAAAGCTAGACCTGAGTTCATTTACCACTTCAGCATGTTGGCATCTAACCCTGCATCTCCTGTTTTACCAGGATCCTGCCATAGCTTCACAGCTTTGACATAACATTCTTTTCTAAGCCCTCCCTGTTTCTCTCAGGTTTACTGTTTCTTTATCTTCTGCCTCTAGTCCATGGCATTTTTCAGTTTGGAATTTTGCATTATACTTCTTGTTTTCTTGCTTTCAGTTCTGTATTTTATATTTCTGTTTTTATTTCTTGGCCAGTTTCATGTTTAAAATCAATGCTTATGATCTTATTTTTTTGTTTCACTATGGCATTGCAGTGCTGAAGATGGTGCTTTATTTATGTCCATGTAGCTGAACAGGTGACCTGAGTCTTCAGCTTACTACAGATGTAGTGATCCTGATTTTTCCTTTTCCCTGCTTTCTGCTGACATTTGTTTCTTTTGCATCTGTGTTCCTGAGAAAGAAATGTTCTTGCGAGAGTAAGTCATGAGAAAATTACTCCGTGAACCTTTCTTCACTTAATTTGATGATCCTCAGCCCAGATACCCTTGTTGTTCTTCCAGTTCCTTCATTATGACACCCTGGTTTAGTGTTAGCTGTTGCAGGAATCTGTTCATGCAGGGTTGTTCTGCTCAACACGTCTGAAGAGTCAGTTGAAGAACCCTTCAGCTGTAGGAAGGTTAGTGGTTTTGCTTGTGCAGTTAAGAACAGACACTGGGCTGTTAAAATGTGAGCTCTGTCATTGGCCACAGAAGAAACACAAAGCCATAAAGGGAGCTGCAAATAAAGCAGGGGTTTGCCATGAAATACTTCATAGAGAAACTTCTCTACACATTCATTTTGCTTACTGTGAATTTTAAAATGTTTCAAGGAAAACCAGTTTTGGCCTTTGCTTGCTGCACACTTGTGGCCTTTATGTGTAACCTTGGCATCAAGATGAGGAAGGTTATTCCCACTGTCTGCCACTCACTCTGAAGTACCAAGGAGACAGGAAAATGCTATCACTTGGATTGTGTTATCTTAACCAAACAGCAGTTGCATAAATGTGGACAAGATCTATGTCATGTCCTTGTCACTGCTCATGTAGGATTTGGTTTGATACCTAGTGCCCAGAGGATATACACAGAAAATATGTGTTATAAAGTAACTTCCAAGAGTGAAATGTTTCTTCCAAATGCAGGTCCTAACATGGATAAGAAAGTTGAACTTCTCTCTCAAAACTATCATGAAGAAAGTTGCAGCTTTGATAAATAGTTAGCACTAGCACTTTCCCAGAGAGTGGCTGTTCTGTGCTGAAGTTCATTGCTGCCTTTGAGAAGCATCAGTTCTTCAGGAATTTCTTCAGGCATGGCAATAGCTGCAGCCTGTTCTGCAGAGGGACAGAGCCTTGTAGAGGATTCTTGGAGACTATTCAAAACTTCATGTTAGTTAAGTAAGTTAGATACTTTATGCCATGTTTTCAGCTGTGAAACTGGAATATAAATTTATAATCCCATTTTAAACCTCCTTCCCTCTCCCCACCCCAGTCATTTATTCCTGTGACCACACTGTGGTTTACTATCCTTCAGCTTCCTCTGTGACTTGAGAGGTTTGCACTGTAAACATGATGGCTGAAATGATTTTGTTTATAAATAACAACCTTCTATTTTTTTTGTTGTTTATTTTTAGCTTGATGGGGCACTTGAGAGGCTAGTGATGTGTGTAAACAGGGTTGATGAAGCCAATACAGAGGGGGAGAACTCTTTTGGTGGCTTTTATTCAGAAGGAAGTGTATCATAAAATCATGCAACTTCTCCCTTCTGCCCAGACACTTGTTTGGTGTCTGCTTGTTCCATTTTGCCAGAAAAGATGAACCAACTGCTGGAGGTCATTGGTGCACTGAGATCACATAGAAATCATTCTGGCTTAGCTTGGTGTGTGTGCATGATCTTGATTTATGTTCTCTCATCATCAGCTGGAGCTTTATGAAGAAGACTGCTCCAACAAATTTTTTGGCAGTGGATTGACCCTGGAAAAATCAAACTGGCTAATGATTACCTGTCTCTGAGGTGATGTAGGCCCTTATCATCCTGCCTAAGCATGGCAAAGGGGTCATCAGCCATAGTACCATTCTGATTAACTTATCTGATTCCACTATCACTAGCTACTCCTTTTGGACTTCAAAAGGAGCAAGGATGGCAGGTTCAGACCCAAGGTCACTGAAGTCACCAAAACCAGAAAGAAAAATGATCATATTGCTGTAGGTTCTCATGGTCATCAATGTGTTTGCACTGGAAACAGAATCCACCTCTTATCTGAGACCAGTGTTCTGCTGCTCAAAGTGCTCCAGGTGTTTGTCTTATGTGGAATTGATTAAACAGCTCAATCATTGTAGCAGGTTCCTAAAACATTCTCTCGATGAAAACAAACATAAGATTGCTGGTTGAGATACCATTAAGATACTAATGAATTCATTAGTCCATGGAGTAAATCTTTGGTAGCTAAATTATTTTTTGGCAAGTGACGTGACATATAAATTAGTCCTTATCAGTTACCTCATTATTTTATATGTATATATATGTCTAATTTGTTACTATTTTGAGGGAATTATCTCTGTGCCTCACATGTTGTTGTTATGCTCTTTCAGTGGATAAGATCAGTTTATTGGAGGAAAATACAGAATGCTGAATCTAAAAGCCTGAGGAAAAGTTGCTGTGCTCCATATCCCCAGGTCCAGCCAGTACCAGTGCTGAAGATGTACTCCCTGTAAGCACACAGGCACAGAGAACATGTCTCAAACATAGTTACAGATATGCATGGCAAGTCATGCAGATCAGACAGGCAACACCAACAGCCTCATCCTCCTCTCTGGCTAAGCAGGATGGAGGTCTAATAGTGAGAATATATATACATATGTAGAGGTACACACACGAGTACAAGGTGGATCCCTTCAGCAACTAGACAGGCATTCAGTGTGCCCATCAAGTAGCTCCTTCATCCCATTCTCCCAGTTGCTGGCAGCTGGACATAGGAGCCCTCAGGGCCCCACTCCACTTGCTGGTACTTTCGTGCGCACGTGTGGCTGGTCAGGACTTCACAGCTGCCCCTCCCGTGCTCTCACTCTTGGAGATAGGCAGATGTTTTCACACCCAAAGCTGGCAGGGACTGCATGGCCCCATAGCTGACCTTCCTGTGCTGCTCTGGACTGGTGGAGGTGAACTTTTGATAGGCTGATGGCTCACGCAGTGGACCTGGCACTAGCCCAGCAGGGTGTTATCCAGGCTCTCCATCCTGCTTTTGCTCAGAGGAGTAACTCTCTGGGTGTGCACAGAAACTTTTATCACACAACCCACCACAGTTTATGTAGCAATCTCGTCTTTCTGTGTGGAGTAGAGTGGAAATTTTGCCCATCTAAAAGCTGCATAGGAATATAAATCTAGATTTTTCTTTTCTTTTTTTTTTTTTTCCAAAGGTTCGCTCCTTGAGTGCATTTCTTAGCTTAGGACCTACACAAGGAAAATTCTGTTTGTTTCATAAGTTGTTTCTAAATTTATGAAGCTTTACACAAAGGGTTCAGGTCTAAACAATCTATTCATTAGTGGATTTAGTTGGAGTGATGAGGGAGGAATGAGGATGATAAGCACAGTCCAAGAAAACTAGGAGTACACATTCCTTATGACCCCACCCAGTGATTTTAAACTTTTGTGATTGTTTTAAAAAACAAACTTTGGTACATATCACTCAAGGTGAAAAGTGGAAGGGCATAGGGCACTGGGGAATGAGGCTGGGAAGGAAGGTAGGAATCAGAACCGTCAGGGTTGGAGGAGACCTCTAAGATCAAGTCCAACCGTTAATCTGTCACTGCTGGAACCTCTAAACCCTAAACCATATCCTCCAGTTTCAGATCCGGATGCCTCTTAAACACTTCAGGGATGGTGACTCTACCACTTCCCTGGGCAATATTCCAGTGCCTGAACACCCTAACAAGGAAAACATTTTTCCTAACACCTAATCTGACTCTTCCCTGTCTCAGCTTATGACCATTCCCTTTAGTCCTCTCCCTGCAGCCATGGCAGGAGAGACCATCAAACCAGGAAGGAAAAGAAGGAAGGAAGGATCATGTGGTTCCCAAAATCACTTCAGTTTTTGTGTTTAGCCTCCTGCTCTTCCATGTACGTTTGGGAGAACATATTTTACATCGAGTGACAGTATTTCCATCAGCCCTTTGGCTGATGCCAGTCACCTATATTTGTAAGCTTAAAGATACAAAATCCTTTGTAGACTTTGCAGTTCATGATCAAACTTGGAATTCCCTAGCACAGTAACACTGTACTGGTACTGTCCACCTGTGCTTCTCTGCTACTTAAAGCAACTCTGTGCGTAGCTACCAGAAGAAAGTTGTTTTCCTCTTTTAGAACTGGCAAGTCAGTGGATTTGCCACTGACTCCATCCTGTTGCTTTAGGTAGTTCAGATACGTTCAGATTAGAAATTTAGGATTAGGAGCAAAAGTCACACAATGCACCATTCTACATGTCTCCAGCTTCTTTCCCCCCTCCCCCCCAGCTGTATCTTGAATCTAAGGAACAGCAGCCAAATCATTGTCCTTATAAATTTTATGGCTGCGTTGTGATTCATGTGAATTGGATCAAAAATTATTGTCTTCTGCAAAAATCAGTGTAGATAGCTTGACAGCCCTCCTTTATCAGCTAAGATTGGGAAGAGAAAGTACTAGTGATAGTGTTATAAAGAGTGTTATAAATTCATGTTTGCTTCACTTGTGTTTTTTTTCTTTAACACCTTCAATCTGATAATAGCAATAGAGATGTAAGACAGGCCTTTATCAGCCAGATAAAGAATTGCCAGCTCTGAAGTCTTTTGCATACAACTTTTAATTACTTCAGCTCAACTCTTATCTGGCTGATAAGATTAATGGCAGTGTTTCTTATAGGTTTTACCTTTATTCTTGCCATGAAGTTCAAAGGTTGTCCAAGAGTGATATTCCACTATCCACTGTTGCCTGTCTCTTCCCTTTAATAAAGGTGTGTGAGTTTTCAGAAATCACAGTGCTAGGCTTTATCTTCATGAAAATGACAGTACCTGCTTTTGCTCTTCCTCAGGTATTCTGGGAGTGAAGGGCAAGGCTGAGTTTCTTAGCCTTGGAGCTCTCTGTTGGTCGTTTGTCCTACTGCTCTTCAGCAAACACTTGGAGACACACTTCAATCAGTGATTAAATGTTGTTTTGCTACTCTATGGACAATGTGTATCATCTGCTGTAAACACAAACATCTCAATCCTTGCTCTGTGTGTGCTTTTGCAAAAGAGATGAATGATATTAAAAGACTTCAATCTTTACTTTGTTATCTACAGCTTAGTGTTTAAGATAGCCATCGGAGAACATGCTTTTGGAGGGCTGTTAAGGTGAAGTTGATGACATAACACGGAATACACAACATGATGCATCCAGTAGTGGTTTTGGGGTAGATTTAGGACCTCTTTTGATGGCCTGTGAATTGTTCTCTATGTTTAAAACCCTTCAGACTGAGTAATGGTGAAACATGGGCTGTGACCTCTGGTAGTATTTCAGGCTAACACTTGCCACCTTGTTCAGTTTGTCAAGTATATCTGTGTCATTCTTTTTACCATGAAAAACAGGTAGGACTGAACTTCTGTGTTCTGTATATGCTCACAGTACCTGGAAGAGTCAGAGCATACGTAGAGAAACGAGAAATGAACTGGAGGTCTTGAGACCTCTCCATATCTAGATTTACATTACAAACTCATGTGACTCTTCCAAATATTAACCAATCTACTTGAAGCTTAACAAACTTCAATGTGGCTACTCAGGACCTGACTCGTTTGGGGCTAGCAGGGCACTGTCTTGTGTTGCTATGTCTTTTGGAGCAGAAAGAAGAAGGGGTATGTGTTTTTAAAACCTTGGCTATAAATGTTTTGATATTATATTCTTGTTTTACTGGAGAAGTTTGGCCAAAACCAAGACTGAACTGATTTGGTTTGTGTCTTTTGCATGCAGCTGTAGTTTTTGTTTGTTCTGATTTGTTTGAGTTGGTTTTCCATTTAAGACTAATTAAAATTGCTTCGTAATTTGTGCATGAGGCTGATGTTGCCAGAACACACCGATTAATTACTGGAAAAGATAGATTCTGTCTGAATAATGACATAAGGGACCATTATGGAATCCCAGAATGGTTGAGGAGACATGGCTTTTTCCTCTATAAATCCATGCTGACTATTCCTGTTACTTGGGATGGTTCATTCTTGAGCCTGGAGGAGGTAATCCTTGAAAATCAGCCAGGCCTTCAGGACTCTTGTCTTCAGGACCATACCCCACAGGATTCTTCCGAAGCAGATCACTGAACAGACCAAACTCTGCTCTCCTCAAGTCTGGTATTTCAAGCCTGCTGTATGTCTTGTTTCTTTCAGGATCCTGAACTCCACCATTTCATGGTCACTAGAGCCAGGGCTGTTCCCAGACTTCATATTCCTTACCAGTTTTTCCCTGTTTATAAGTACCAGATCCAGCAGATCATGTCTCAGTGTCAGCTCATCCATGACCTGTGGCAGGAAGCTATCATGACTGCACCTCAGATTGCTTGTGCTCAGCTGTGTTGCCCTTCCAGGAGACACAAGGTGGTTAAAATTTCAGTTTCACTGGGCAGAAGTTAATGCCATGTGCTTTAGGATGACCCTGCTTGAGCAGGGAGGTTGGACCAGATTGTGGGCCCTTCCAACCTAACTGATTCTGTGAAGTAAATCTTGAGTGTGGTGTAAGTAAAAATCTAAGATTTTAGCAAAAATATCCTTTTGTGACTGGCAATGTAG
>NW_008681950.1:10805-32879 GCF_000695815.1 Acanthisitta chloris
GGACTGAATTGATGCTAGGCTGTGTCTCTGCTAGGAGACAGAGACTAGCAAGACCTGAGTGGAAAATTCCAGCACCTTCATCATACTGAAGGCTTAGATAGCAATATTGGTATTTTGCTGCTGGTGAGGCTGGACTTGCTGACTCAGAACCTTGGGCCAATCATGGTTAGCTCTGTCTGAGTGTTTAGTAGTAATTTGTTTAATTCCTGTGTGGTAACCCTTTTCTGGGAAAGTATTGATGCACAGCTAAAAACTGAACACCCTGGGTTAGCGCCCTTGGATGAAGGCAAACACATGCTTAAGTGACTTGCTGGACTTGAGCCCAAGGGCCTTGTTCACAATTATGGCTCTGTTTCCCATTGCACTCATGTTCTGTCGTCAAGTGTGGCACTAGCCAACATCTCTGCTTAACAACATAACAGTCCTGTCATTTTCCTCATCATTTGGAGTTATGTTTCTTGCCCAATATTTCTAGAAGCAACCAACACGGGGCAAAGGAATTAGCAGAGTATCTCCTAAACATGTGAAGATGTTTATGGCACTGAATCAGGCAGACAAATAGATGTGTACAAACCTTCTGGCTGGTTTTAAAATCTCCTGATTTACTGTTGTAGTGAGAATAGCAGTAAGTGGCACATCCATTGGAATAATAACTGGTTGAAAGTGGTGAATTGTGCATCCTTGAGAAGCTGTCTGGGAAAAGAAGCTTCTGAAATGGAGGAGAAAGCAGGGGAATGGATGTAGGAAGCTATTGGCTAGCTGGAAGAAAAAAGTGGCTTTCTCAGTGTTGAAATCAGAGTTGTCTTTTGAAGATGGATGTGCCAGTTTGTGAGTAAGCAGGAAGTAACGCAGCAATAATCTCCCTCCAACAGTGACATGTGCTTTAAAAAGTGAGGGAAAATCCAGATAAGGATGGATATAACCTTCCAATTTTGTTCTGGCTATTATTCACAGAGTAATTAATGCAAAAGCTTTCTTTACCCAAGAGAGCCATAAATTAATGGCTTCCATATACTAAAGTATGGTTTATTGTTTCTACTGCTGCTTCAGCCTATTTCATTCAACTGCAGTCACAGTTCTTGGCTCTAGCTTGTCCAAATACATTACTTGAAAGGAAATGCCAAATCTGAGGTTAAAAAACTTGTTTTGTCTGCAACCAGGTTTTTTGGTGGAGTCTGTGGAACTGTTCTTCCTTGGCTCCTGCTCTGTGAGATCAACTATGGAACATGCTCAAGAACATGAAGCATGTCTTGAGCAGACCCAGAGGTATTGTGTGGAGAGACCAGTATATAACCAAGAGCTCCTGCAAGGACAGCTGCACCGGCGAGAAAAAACACCTCAGACTTTAAGGCAGAAGATTGCACATTCTTGTCGGTAAGGTTTTTTTTGTCTTATCTTTATTATACAGGTTAGAAATATTCTTATTCTTAATTCATTCATGCACATAGCTGGTAATGTCTTCAAAGAAACCTAAAAGCTAAAAACACTAATTCTACTTTGATTATTCAACAAGACTGATGAAGTTGTATATGTGCTTTTAATGTTAATATATAGCTGTATTAGAAAGTGTCAGATAAATTAGTTGAATTGCCTTCATCAAAGTGCAAAGGAAAAATATGCAGCATAAGAGTGTGAATTATTAGTCAAATCATGTGACATGAATTCATAAGACTCAGAAAAATATATGTCCTTTTTACATGGAAATACTTAGGGCCAAATTTGTGCTTCACAGGATCCTTTACAGAAGAAGAATGGAGATGTATGAAAGCTGTGAAGGAATATGAATTGTTAGTCTGATAAGGACTTACTAAAGGCATTCTGTAGCTTTTAACTAACTGGAATCTAAGTATCATCTTGTTACACATGAACTGTCTTTAACTGTGCTTCTCTTGCTCTGTGGTGCCAGAGGATAGTGAAAAGAAACTTGCTGTAGTTAAGTTCTCATTAGCTTTACATTTATCCATGCTTCATGTGCAGAGTTATTCAGTTTCTTGCCCAAACCTTGTTCTGCAGGACAACAAACGATTTCTGCCTGATTGCTTTTCTATAAAATATTCCTGTTCACATAATTTGACATTTGGAGGTTTGCTTTGGTTTGTGGAATGACCTTTAATTGTAAAGGCATCTAATTCCACCTCAAAAAACTTATTTGTCCTGAATGAAAAGATACGTGGATCAAAATGCTATTGAGCTGTGAATTCTTGGGATAGAGTCTTGTTAAACATGCAGAAGTGTGGATGACCCTAGTTCATCTCACTTGTAGCAACAAGCTGCTTAACCATGCAGCTTAGTCCCATGAGGATTCAGAAATGCTAACAAATCTCTGCAGTTCTCTTGCAGTGTCCCTACACAGAAAAGCATTTATACATTCCTAGTGTTATGTTTTTACCCAAGGTTAAACTTACCACAGTACAATCAAAGTATGATGCATGGCAGTACTGGATAGAGATATTTGCTTCCAGGCTCTACTCATTTGTCATGAGTCAGGGTTTCAAAAGGTTAATAACTGCTAAGAGCCACAAGGATCAGTGCTGTTGGCTTCAGTGCCTTTCCTTTCAGGGTGAAGAAGGGTTATGTTCTCAAATAGCCTTAAAGTTAGCCTATCAGTACTAGCAGTGATAATAACAAGTACTAGTGCAATTAATAGATGCTGGTTTTTGAAAGCATAATAATATAAAATGTTATGATCAAAAAAGTATAACGCACACAAATAGTTAATGGGAAATGCAGAGTATTCTGATGAGGGAAAGCCACTATCAGAAAGCAAGTTATCCTCAGGGGATTGTCACTAGCAATGATCTCAGCAAGAAGTGTTGTGTGACTGCTCAATCGTGCATGGACTGGAACAGTTTCGCTTCCCACTGACCTCCAGTCTCACAAGATTGTCATTCTCTTCTCCACTTCCATAAGGTTTGAGAACATCACCAGCATGTGATTAAGGGCTAAATTAACTGGAGGCATAGTTGCTTGTGCTTAAACTTTATCCAGAAATTACTGTCATCAGGAGTCTGAGCCTGCCTTTAACAGAGGTTTTTTCCTGCATAGGGATGAGAGAGAGTTTTTTCAGCCTATTTGTCCCCTGCCAGTGTCTAACTTTCCTTCTGCTTTGTATTTTCAGTTGTTCATCTAAGAAAGCCAAGTCTCATCTTTACAGTTTCTTACCAATTTTGAAATGGCTTCCCCGTTACCCAGTGAAGGAATACTTACTAGGAGACATCATCTCAGGTATAAGCACTGGGGTTATGCAGCTTCCTCAAGGTGAGTGTACCTCTGGATTTAATTAGCCCTTCTTTGCTTTTTCTGTGTGTGCTTTTATGGTGATGCTTGTCTTCCTGCAGCAGGTGCTCCTGAGAACAGGATGTGTATCTCAGATTGTGTGTGGAGATCAGTGTGGCATTCTGCACACCAGCCTGAAATGATGATTCCCTGAAAACTGCATGTCAGTGATATGCAGCAAACTCTGAAAGAAGCTTCCTCTGTGATCAATATCCACAGCTCTCAGAACAACTTTTCCCAATTTAAGTGCATGTCTAGACTTCTGCTGATTGTCTCCCTGAAAGTCATAGCAAATTTCCTACCAAGGGTAGCAATATCCAACAGACATATACAAATTATGTTTCAGGAGAGCAACGGCTGCTAAGTAACCAAACTAAATTCAACCACAAAAGAACTTGAAAGAATTCAAAGACTGATTCCCCTTTATTTTCTTTCAAGGCTAGAAGCCACCAGTTTAAGCTGGAACCATAGTAGTGGTCTCTCCTGCCATGGCTGCAGAGACAGGACTAGGGGGAATGGTCATAAGGTGAGACAGGGGAGAGTCAGATTAGATGTTAGGAAAAATGTTTTCCCTGTTAGAGTGTTCAGACACTGGAATATTGGCCAGGGAGGTGGTGGAGTCAACATCACTGGAAGTGTTTAAGAGGTGTCTAGATCTGACACTGGAGGATCTGGTTTAGGGTTTAGTGGTTCCAGCAGTGACAGGTTAATGGCTGGACTCCATGATCTTAGAGGTCTCCTCCAACCTTGATGATTCTATGATTCTAGTGGGCAGTGATTTACATGGTGGAAACAAATCAAAATATCTTCTAGAACAAGACTGAAAATCTCCAGGAATGGCAGCTTGACAACAGCTGCCCCAGTCCCAGTAGGTTTTCCCAGGAGGCCTTGAAGTAGAGGGAGTTCTTTGATTAGTGCAGAGCCCTGTCCAGAGGAGTCCTAATGCTAAGGGTGAGGTAATTAAGCATATGTAAGTTTATTTGTGCATTGACTTCATATTTGCACCTCACTTGTTCCACTTCAGACTGAGGCACGTCTGAAAAATTAATCTATAAATCCAAGAAGACTGGATTTTAATAGGTGGTAACCATTAAAATAATGACATGTCCTAACTTAGTCTGTGCAGTAGATTTCTTTATTTCTGTGGCTTCCTGGTTTTGTGTAAATTTTATAATTAAGGGTGTTTTTTTTTTCCATGCATGTAAGCATCAACTTATCTTAAATGTGGTTAAGTGTCAGGCAAATCTTCATATACTAGACACAATCATTACCAGTTTCATACTGAAACATAATTTATGTCATGACCAGGTAAGGACAATGAAATTTAAGTGGTCAGCAGTGAACTTTATACTTAATTTTGTGGCTCTGTTTTAAAGTAAACATTATTCAATTGATGACTGCAAACATGCCTTTAAACTGCTCCTAATCTTTCCCTTTCTAAAAAGACAGAAGTTGAACTTTTATTTTTCTGGAATGGATGTAATTTTAGCAAGAGTGAGTTCAAAGAAGCCTGGGAATCATTCCAGGCAGAACTACAATGACCATGGTGTTCAAGCCATGACCTCATGTCAAGTCAATATCTCTTTATTTCCTTGGCACTGTCAGCCTTTAAAAATGCCAGAAGGAAAAGGGATAAAAGGGTATTCAGATCAGGAACTTCACATAGACACACCCTCCCAGTTTTGAAACCACTGATTTTCAGTTCTGGTCACTTGGACTTTTAAGTTCATCACTGTATTAAAGGCCAGGCTGTTATAATACAGGGTGTTTTGCTGATACTGGTGTCATCAGAGGTAGCCTTGGGGTCAGGGAATACAGAATCATAGAACCATCAAGGCTGGAGGAGACCTCTAAGATCATGGAGTCCAGCCATTAACCTGCCACTGCTGTAACCCCTAAACCCTAAACCATATCCTCCAGCACCAGATCCAGATGTCTCCAGACCTAGAGGAATGATGACTCCACCACCTCCCTGGACAACCTATTCCAGTGCCTGAACACCCTAACAGGGAAAACATTTTTCCTAACATCTAATCTGAATCTCCCCTCTCTCAGCTTATGACCATTCCCTCTAGTCCTCAGATACATGTGGGATGAGTTTCAGAAGTACTTAATAAAGAGCTTGTGGCTGCAAGAGAATAAACAATACCATCAATCCAGTTCTGATAGGAACATGAGTTCTTGGTTAAGACTCAGACATTGCTCAGGGCATGAGCAATTACACTGCACAAGAATGCTTGGATGGCACAGAAGATCCTTCCTGGTTTAGTTATTGTAACCTGATGCTTTGTCTCCCAATTTAAATTAATAGGGGGAGGTGGCTGAGTATCACTGGCTCTCCATGGTGGGTGAACCATTGCTTCCTTTTGTAATTTGCACTGGACCATTGAGCTTTTTAGTCCTAACTTGGACCAGCCTGCCCAAGTGTGGTAAGAATACACAGCTTCCTTGGGTTATTACCAGCCCACACTTGTAAAGGTGCAGAAAAACCAAGCCAAGCCAGGACACGGTGTTTTCTTCTTGAGGCCCATTTGTTCCTTTCTGGTGTCTAATTCTCATTAACACAAGCCATGTAGAACTACTGATTTTGCTGGAACTGCTTGGGACAGTTACGTGCCATATCACATGGTGCACACCATGTGCTGCTGAAATGAACCTGGTCCCATGATAAACACACGCTGAGTCATGAAGAGGGGGAACTCTGTGAGAGGTGTCTGTCCCTGGTGTCCTTTGAGCTGTTTCCCCACAGCTCCATTGCTCTGCTGGCCAGCCTCCCCTACAGACAGGAATGGTGGGAATTGCACTTCCACTGTGTGGAACTGGACAGGCCTTAATGACAAAAAGGACTTAATTTTTGGGAAGAATACCAGGCTGTATAAGCTCTATGACCCAACTCCAGCAGTGTTCAAAGCCAGGTTGGATGAAGCCTTGAGCAACCTGCTCTGGTGGGAGGTGTCCCTGCCCAGGGCAGGGGGTTGGGACTAGATGATCCATAAGGTCCATTCCAACCCCTAAAATTCTATGAGTCTATGACCTTACAGATTGTAAGAAATGGTTCCCAGAATAGCATTTTGAAGCATGTTCTGTGAAAACACAAACTGTTAGGCCATCAACACAAACTGTGAAAACACAAACTGTTAGGCCATCCCCGTTGTTCTGGGGTGAGGGAGGAGGGAAGTGTTTAATCAGTTATAGGTTACATGACAGACATGATCAGAATAGGAGGAGAAAATCAAAATGTCCCACTGGTTATGAGGGTTTGGGTGTTTACAGTCTTTGACAGATGGAAACAAAGGCAACAAAAAGTGTTTATTGGCTATTAAGAAGTACTTCCATCCCCAAAGGCAAAACAGTGAGTACACAGGTGCACAGATGGACACACACACACACACCTGCAGTGCCTGTAATCTGCACAGGTGCACAGATGGACACACAAACACACACACACCTGCAGTGCCTGTAATTAGAGACTTTGGTTTCCTGACTCAACCCATCATGTTTCTAGGCACTGTCCTAGAGTATTATATATTTTATAGAGTATTCCCTGCAACACCTCCTGTTTCTTAAACCTCTCAATAGACAAGTCAATAGATTTCCTATTAGGCAAGTTCAATTTTAATAGGCTTAAATCCCTTTGTGTCAGATGGTTTCTATTTGTTGTTTGCTTAACATGGATATTTGTGTCTGTTTTCCAGGTTTAGCCTATGCTTTGCTGGCAGCTGTTCCCCCAGTATTTGGCCTATATTCTTCATTTTATCCTGTTTTTCTATATACTTTTTTTGGAACCTCCAAGCACATATCCATAGGTACATCTGTATGGATGACTGAAAATCTGTGTGTGTGTTTAATGAAGGTGTAAAAGATTAAATTGGAGCAATAGAAAGTGTAGTTGTTTTCCCATAAATTTGAATTGAAATGTATAGGAGAAACACAAATGTGTCAAACATAAGCAGCATGTTGTTAATGTATTGTTAATGTATCCATTCTACTTAGGAAGGAATATAAGAGCATCTTTTATCAGATTAGATCTAGAAATGTGTGCTGTGCACTTCTGAACTATAATTTCATCTCTGCAGTCAACTGTCTGTAATGGCCAGGATGGGTCTTTAATTTGCATAGTAGAAACCAAGACAGAAAAAAACGATGGTGTTCACTTACCACAGAGGTATAAATTTACCATCCAAATAGCTTTAATGGTGCTGAACACTGGAGCAGATTTGGGGACTAAAGAATACATTATTTAGGTAGAAAACTCTATTTTAGTTTAATTCTATATATCTCTTATCAAGAACTGTTCCTAAATAAAAAACTTCCCAGGATTTTAACCAGTTGTTTTCCTTTCCCTCTTATTTCAGGCACCTTTGCTGTGGTTAGTATGATGGTTGGTGGTGTTGCTGTGAGAGAAGTGCCTGATGAAATGATTTCTGTGAACAATAATTCTACTAATAGTACAGATCTCTTTGATTATTACAATGCTAGGGACACCAAGAGGGTGCAGGTAGCCGTGACTCTCGCCTTCCTTTCAGGAATTATCCAGGTATGTGCTTGCAGGTTGCAGTAAAGGCATGTTCACATGCTGCTGCTAGACTTGCAGTTGCAAGGGTTGCAGGATCCTGGTGGATCTGCTTTCAGTAGACTTGTGTTTCAGCACTTCACTGTGCAGAATAGAGGCTGTTTTATGGCAGCCACATAACAGAAGTGGGGAGGGATCATAGAATCATCAAGCTTGGATGAGATCTCTAAGATCATCGAGTTCAGCCATTAACCTGCCACTCTGCTGGAACCCCTAAACCCTAAATCACATCCTCCAGTGCTAGATTCAGATGTCTCTTCAACACTTCCAGAGATGCTGACTCCACCACCTCCCTGGGCAACCTATTCCAGTGCCTGAACACACTAACAGGGAAAACATTTTTCCTAACATCTAATCTGACTCTCCCCTGTCTCAGTTTATGGCCATTCCCTCTAGTCCTCTCCTTGCAGCCATGGCAGGAGAGACCATCCCCTACCTCTCTCCAACCCTGTGTCAGAGAGTTGTAGAGAGCCATGAGGTCACCTCTGAGCCTCTTCTCAAGGCTAAACAAACCCAACTCCCTCAGCCTTTCCTCATATGAGATGTTTCCCAGACCTTTTTTGAGCCTCGTTGCCCTTGGCTGGAGGATACACTGGAGTATGTCTTTGTCTGGCATTTTAGCTGGACTGGTAAAAAAAAGGGACCTTCTCCCCTTTTGTTTTTTTCTATCCCATTAGAAAAACTTAACCTGATGTTCTGTACTCTGCCCATAAATGCATACACATATGTTCACCCATAGCCTATGTTGCACCTGCCCATGACATGGAAGATTCAGTGCATTGATAGCTGCTTACTGAGCTATGGCTTTAGAAAAGCCAAGGTCAGGTTTGTCTGATCTTGTGGCTTAGGAAAGCCAAGGTCAGGTTTGTCTGATCTTGCTTGGGCACTGGGAAAGAGCTGTCCTGTGTTTTGTGTGCTGATGTTCAGGATTCAGTGGGAGTCATGTGGTAAATACTTCTCTTCTTCATTAGTTGTGTTTAGGTCTCCTTCGATTTGGATTTGTGGCCATCTATCTCACGGAGCCTCTGGTGAGAGGCTTTACTACTGCAGCTGCAGTTCATGTCTTTACTTCTCAACTAAAGTATCTCCTTGGCGTCAAGACCAGCCGGTACAGTGGACCCCTCTCAGTTATCTATGTGAGTAACTACATTTACTAAACATGCAAATTCTGCCTTGTCTGGATCTAGGCACCAAATAGAATAATGCTTCAGTACTGAAAACTGGGTATGAGGTCTTTAAGTACCATATCAATATATGGATATCTTGAAGTGCAGCTTAAGTATGACTTGGTAGAACAGCATGGTTTGAGAGGGGCAGATTCTAGGATTCTGCTGAAGGTAGCTTTGTAATATGAACAGATCATGTTCATTGAAACAAATCTCTTGTACACTGGGGAAAAAATGTGCTTCTAAATGCTTCACTGTAGACCAGGCAAGTTTTGCAAAGCTGGGAAATGTTATTCTCAATACCTTTCCACTCCTGAGTGGAAGAAAAGGGAAGATCTCAGATGTCCATGAAAACCTAAGCTTCTGAGCAGACTCAGCAATAACGAAGCTTCAGGGTTTTGACTACATGTAGGCTACAGAAAATACTTCATGGGAATCTTCTTGTATATTTGTGCAGATACAACAAACCTTCTGGAAACAAATCTGCAGGAAAGATTTATTCCCAAATTTGCTCTTTAGTTCACTAATCTGGGAACCAGACATTGCCAGACAAGTAGGAGGGAAGGTCTACTTTCAAGATCTATACTATCAGGACATCTTGAATGTATAGTACCCTGACAGTTGGTGTAATTTTCCATCTGCTTAAAGAAGGGTGTATTCATTTTCTTTCAAAGACCATTTAAGTGGTTATTTATTTGTTTGTTTGTTTTAATACAGTAGAAGAAGGAGGAGTAATTGATAGGGGAACCATTTACCCTCTAGCAACTTGTATGTTCCAGCAACCTTTCTTTTCTAACACCCTTTTAATGGGAGTAATTGATAGGGGAATCATTTACCCTCTAGCAACTTGTGTGTTCCAGGAACCTTTCTTTTCTAACACCCTTTTAATAGTGTCTTCAATTAAAAGGTATTTGGAATAATGGCCAGTTCAGCAGTGTTGTAAGTTCAGTGTTATTAAATCATATTGTTATGGTAACCTCAATGGTTGTATCAGCAGCTTTATTGTTTTAGAATGGTTTATGCAGCTCTAAGTAGATGTGACTTGCCGAAGAATATTTGAAGGTATTAGGAGTTTGCATTTATTGTTTTCAGGAAGCTGCCACTGTGAAATATGTGTGAAAATGTTGAGGGTAAGAGATGTTTAGTTTAGACTTTTTCCCTCATTAAAGTTTTTTCTCCAAATTTGTACCTCCTTTGAGGAAGACTGATATTGTAAATGAGTTCAAGTGCATCTCTCTCACTGAGATACTCTGATCTTCTGTGCTTTGTGGGAACAATGGGGATTTTGCTGAGGTTCACGGTGCTTATAAGTGCAGAATAAAACCACAGGTGAAAAGCAGTGTAGAATTTGCTCTTTTGTGGAATAATTGTGATGCTTCTGTTGTGTTACAGAGCATAGCTGCTGTGCTTTCAAAGATAAAAACAACCAATGTTGCTGCATTGATTGTTGGACTAACGTGCATTGTTCTGCTGCTGATTGGCAAGGAGATCAATCTCCGGTTTAAGAAGAAGCTCCCAGTTCCTATTCCTATGGAGATCATTGTGGTAAGCCAGTTGTGAAATTCTGTAGCTAAATTCTGTAGCTATTCTAAAACTGTAGAAACTTTATCATTTTCTGTCATGTCTTACTGAGCTTTAGACCAACTTCCCTTGAACACAATTCATTTGAGCCTTGATCCAGTTGGAGGTTTGAATACTCTTAAAATTAACGACTGACAGGTAGGTGTAAAGTCCCAAAGAAGAATTGAAAAACAGTTGAACACCCACAGACTCCATGGCAATGGGGTTGGTTGTAAAACCCACTCTGTCTGGGAGTTTGGGCACCTGAATGATTCCCTGCACGAGATGCCTCAGAGTCCGAGAGGTCAGAACCTCCTCCTGAAGAAGATGCTTTAAGATGCCTGTTCAGAGGTTCTGCAGGGCTTGCTCACTTTTTATAATGCAGTAGTAGAAAGAAGAGCAGGAACCAGCAGGACTTACTACTCATCCTTCCTTTCTCTGGTTCTGAGACAACTGACTGCAGCACTGATTCTGTTTCAAACAACTATTCTAAAATACATGGATAAAACAGACTATCTTAATACACACAACATCTACATCTCAGATAGCCTTGCATTTAAAAATGAATTCTTGGATAACTAGAACTCTCAAACAACCTGCACAAAACTGGAGTCCAGATAGGGAATAACTGAAGGTATGGGCATAATCTAGATAGAAGGAACAAAGAAAAGTGGTGCTGGTGAGAGATGATGGAGGTGGTGTACTAGGGTATTGTTTGATAGGAAAGCAAGAGGCAAAGCAATGTTACACCTGTTCCTTTCTCTGCTGTTCCATCAGCATGGAAATATGGCAGTGCACACAGGCATGAATATCCACGCATTTAATTTTTCCAGGACACTAATCTGCCTGAGCTTGGCTCGGGCCAAGGGAATTTGAGTGATTCAGATCATGCCATGGCATGTTCCCTTTAACTGTTTCAAAAAAAAACTTACATAAATCAGGGGGTGTTGGACATGATGGAGGGAAAATCATGATACTTCCTCCATTTTATCTGCTTTTTTAGCCCCTTATTCTTAAGAAAGTGATTGGCAGATAAATGTAACCCCTTATGTGTTTTACTCATAATCAGCTAATCTTTCTGTTTCTTCAGGTGACTTTATCTCTGTCTAGATGATATTTACAATTGTGTTTCTGGATTTTTAGGTCATTATTGGCACGGGAGTTTCGGCTGGAATGAACCTGAAAGATTCATACAAAGTGGATGTTGTTGGGAATATTCCTCAAGGGTAGGGATGGTACATTCCTATTAAAGCTTTATCTTTTCTGTATTGAATGTAGCTTTTATTATAGTAATTTGTAAATATTTATTTCATCTCCAAGGTTACGTGCACCAGCAGTTCCCGAGGTTCAGCTCATCCCAGCAGTATTTGTGGATGCAGTAGCAATAGCAATAGTTGGATTTTCAATGGCTGTATCAATGGCCAAGATCTTTGCCCTTAAACATGGCTACACCATCAATGGGAATCAGGTAAAAGTGGTGGAGTTGCTTTGTTGAAAATTCTCATTAGCACCTTTGTTCTGTAGTTAGAGTGGGATGTTAACAAAAATGAGAGTTTTTTAATAGTGGAATCAGATCAAGTTTGGACAGGCTACACATTTAAGTGCCAGAAATTATTTTAAGTTCTTCTTCTGGCTATGTTTTAATAACCCAGTTTCACTTTTGGGAACTTGCCTCTGTTAGACTTGGACATATGCATGAATATTAATTGTTGGGACAGACATTACTTGGCTTCACTATCCTGATGAGCAGCTACATTTTCTCTGCTTTCTGTAACTGAGCAAATCATAGAGTTCCCATGTGATGAATGCAGTGCCTTATGTGTCAAAGAATTATTCTCTAGAGTTTAGAAATTCCAGTTATGGTTTATAGTTTCTTTTTATTCCCACCCATTGCAAATAGGCAACTTGTCGTTTTCTGGGGCAGCAGTTGGCCCTGTCCATACATAGCATTCTGATCATGAGTTGAGTGATAAAGACTGTGTTTAGGAACTCCTTGAAGACTGTGCTTAGAGACTCCCTAAAATTAAAATGATATGCCATCCTCACCTACTCTGTCCTTCCTGTGCAATTTAGAATCAATATTGCAATTGGATTATTGGTTGATATCATTGTGGTGTCAAGGGAGACAGAGAGTTCACCTGCTGTAACACATTTCCTAGAGCACACACCTGACACAGCACAGATCAGCTGTTCCCCCTTCTCAAAATTATTGTCTTCCTCTGACAGTAAATGGAGTGTAAATTCCTTTTACCTCAGAGTTTTACATCTGGCTAGATGAATCTCATCATTTGTGTCATCATTCTCTGTCACCCAAAGAGAGAAGAGGACAAATCCGTAGCTACATGAATGGCATCAGCTCTATTTGTGTTAAAGTAATCATCACTGACCTGAGTGAAGCATCTAGGTCCTTTCCTCAGGAGGTGCCAGATGCTGCTTCACCTGGGTGTTAAGCTGTAGAACTCCTTGTCCCAGTATGCAGTGCATGCAGAGCATTTAAATGAGTCGGAAAAGGGTTGTACAAATGCAAAGAGAAAAACTCATTGAAAACTATTCAAAATGTATGACTGAAATCACTGTTACAGTAGCAGGATGCAGAGTAATCTGGGGAGGCTTCATTACAAGCAAATCCTTTCTTAGGCCTCAGTACTGAGGTAGATGGAGCTCTGATCTCACTCATGGTAGATGTTCTCGTGTGGGATCCTCTGATGAAGCAGTGGACACATGTTGTTTTTGTCATGTACAGCAAGGGATTACTTCCCATGGAAACACGGGCAAGGCTGCTCATGGTTTTAAACACATAGTTTAGGGTGGGAAGCAAAGAATGGTGTTTGCATGAGAAACCATTTTTCATGTATATTCAGGGTTAAAATTCAAATTATCCCCAAGATGAAGAAATCCTTTAAATAGGCAATGCTGTCGTTCATTTTAATTTTCACTCTGATTCATTCCTGTAGCGTTTAGGGATGGGAAATGTCTCCAGCATTGCATCAGAGACTTTATTTAACAGATGATTTAACATGCATCAAATTGTGAGAACCACAAGTATAAGGTTCAATAAGCTAATTTTCTACAATAAAGTTGCACTGTAAGTAAGATGTGCTTGTTAATAGGTATGGATATGTACAGCTGCTAGGTATAACTGCCTTTTGGGTTTTTTCTCTGTTGCTTAACACAGGAACTTATTGCCTTGGGAATATGCAACTCTGTGGGGTCATTTTTCCAAACCTTTCCAATCACTTGCTCAATGTCTCGGAGTCTTGTTCAGGAAAGCACTGGTGGAAGAACTCAGGTATGTAAACCCAAAATTTGAGCCCAAGTTTGCTTTTTGAAGCTCCAAAGTCTGAAGCTTAACTAGATAGCCATATTTCTCTGCCTGGAACAGAAGGGATAACTTGAATTTCCCAGGCTTCAAATCCAGCCTGGGCCAGGATAGAAAGCTGCACAACAGCCAGAATGGGGGAGCTGACTGGGAGGAATCATAAGTCTCTTGACCAGCTAGCCTTGCACAAGAGGGGTTAGCTAATCAGTCATATTGCTCCTTGGGGGCACTTACAAGTAATTTCTGCTTCTTTTGCTCAGATTGCAGGTACTCTCTCTTCAGTTATGGTTCTGTTGGTAATTGTGGCTATTGGATACCTCTTTCAACCACTTCCACAGGTAAGGGAGTTTTGCATGTTAGGCATTGCATTGCCAGTGAGCAGAGGCCCTTGAGGATTGCTTAAAATAGAGATTGTGGGAAGACTAGAGGGTGTGGCCTTGAGCTGAGACAGGGGAGATTCAGATTAGATGTTGGGAAAAATGTTTTCCCTGTTAGAGTGTTCAGACACTGGAATGGGTTTGCCCAGGGAGGTGGTCACCATCCCTGGAAGTGTTGAAGAGGCATCTGGATCTGGCACTGGAGGATATGGTTTAGGGTTTAGGAGTTCCAGCAGTGACAAGTTAATGGTTGGACTTGATGATCTTAGGGGTCTCCTCCAACCTTGATGATTCCATGATTAGTAAGCAACACAGTTAGGCCTTGATCCAGAAACCTTTAAGTCTTGTGTGCATTTTTGCTGTAAGTTGGCCTAGAAATAAGTAGTGTTTTGACAGATCCAGCATGCTTGTTGTTGATGTTTTTAATGTTGGGTATCCAGAACTCTGTCTTTAGAACATAAGAATGATACCTTCAAGCAATTCCCCTTCAGAATTTTTAGGTTGGAAAAGACCTCTAAGATCATAGAGTCCAACCATTAACCCAGCACAGCCAAGTCCATCACTAAAACCTGTGTTTTAAGAGAAGGTAATAGTTCAGCTTAGGAGAAGGTTGGGGCTGGGTTATGGCTCATCATAATGAGTTGGTTTTGCTTCAGTTGTACTTGTATAAAAAATATATTTCTGTGAGTAAGCATATTCTGATGTCTAAGACAATTTTCTTTCTGGTGACAAGCAAAGGTTGACATGCAATTCCTGTTTTGTTTTATAGGAGATGGACCTTGGGTTACACCTATATGACTGTGGCAGGAATTGTTTCAGTATATTGTAGAGAAACTTGAGATTATAGTCTAGCTGCTTCAGGCACTACAGGTGCTATAAGTGTAGCAGCATGGGGCTCAGGAATATGTGATTCCTCTTGCTAGGAAGGAGTGAATCCAGCTGTACTGCCTGGCTTGCCATTTCTGCAGCTGCAGTAAAAGCGTATGTCCATTGAGCTATGTGAAAGGTTGTGGATTTTTAAATGGAACATCTGTTTACTGGATTTACATCAGCTGTACAAAGCACAGAAACAGAGTTATTTGTGATGCTCTGAAGTTCTTGTTTGGCATTGTCTTTATTTTGCTTCTGAAAACTGCATTTGTCTAATGTTCTTAGACAGTGCTGGCTGCAATTGTCATGGTGAACCTGAAGGGAATGTTTAAGCAGTTTGGAGATATTGCACACTTCTGGAAAACCAGTAAGATTGAACTGGTGAGTAATGCACAGCTCAGTGCATGTATTTCACAGAGTCATAGAATTTTAGGGGTTGGAATGGACCTTACAGATCAGTGGCAGGGACACCTCCCCACTAGACCAGGTTGCTCAAGGCTTCATCCAACCTGGCTGTGAACACTGCCAGGGTTGAGGTATCTACTATTTCCCTAGGCAACCTGTGCCAGTGTCTCACCACCCTCACAGGAAAAAACTTCTTCCTGATATCTAATTTTAATTTCCCCTCTTTCAGTTTGTACTCATTGCCCCTTGTCCTGTCACTGCAGCTCCTAACACAGAGTCCCTTCTGCAGCTTCTCTGGAGCCCCTTCAGATACTGAAAAGTTGCAATGAGGTCTCCACACAGCCTGCTCTTCTCCAGGCTGAACAGCCCCAACCTCCTCAGCCTGTCCTCACAGGAGAAATGTTCCAGTCCTCTTATGGACTTTGTGGCCTCCACTGGACTTGTTCCACTTTACTATATAAAATTTGTGCTACCCCAAAACAGGGTAGAAACTTATCAAGAAGTTACAAATTAGAGTTGTGTTGCAGATGAGCACGAGATGTGGAGCTATAAGTACCCTGGAAACGCCAGGGCTTGCAGACAATAATATTTTTGTTGTTGTTCAGTAATGTTGTAACTCAGGTCAGAAATAGTTTGGTTGCAGTAAAAGCAAAGCTCTGGCAGTGTTGCTATAGGAACTGTGCTGAAGGCTGTGGGAATGTCTGAGAAGAATTCAGAACACAGAGTAACAAAGAAAACTACTTGAAGGTATTTGCCATCTTTTAAGACAAGCCAAAAACCTGGCTGGAGTGGACCAGAACTAAGAGTGTATTGGAGGGAACATTTTGGTGGCATTTTTCTCCTGGATGAACTGGCTGATGGAGCTAAGTGAGAGCTACATGCAGGCCTTGAATATTTCTTTTTTATCCTAAGGTATTTGGAGTCTGATGGTGCCACAGGATTCCTTGGAGAACAGGACTTAGGGCATTAATGAATATGTGACAGTTTGTCAGATGTTATATCAGAGTGCCTCAAGCTTTTATACTCTTCTGAAAGGTTAAGGCAATTCCAGTCTGATATTATGATGGATTACATTATAGCCTATTCCTGAACTGAGGTGATACAAAGGTCTTGAGGTTGGATTATGCTGTTGTTTTGTTGTTAACAGGAAAGGATGCTTGCTAATTCAGACCTTTTCTTTGTTCCAGGCCATCTGGATGGTAGCCTTTGTGGCTTCTCTTCTCCTGGGACTAGACTATGGTTTGCTTACTGCAGTAACGTTTGCAATGATGACCATTATTTACAGAACACAAAGGTCAGATTTCTTCTTTATCAAAATTAGTGTTGGCTGATTTTCTGTGTGGTTTTGTTTGTTTAAAGGGTGCAAATAAACACAAGTCCATTCCACCTTCCTCAACTGCATTCAGTAGAGGAATTGCTTCCTAATATAGATCTCAAAACCAGGGTTCATGTTATTTTTCTGAGAACCAAATTTCTAGAGGGCATGAACTTGCATTCTCAATAATAACCAGAAGATTTTTTTTTTCCTTATACTGCTTAATCCTCTTGTGGTTTTTTTTTTTGCTCAGAGTTTAGAACTTCAAATCTGCTCAACGCATATTTCAGTAAATGATTTCGTTTTATGTGCACTAACTGTCACAGACAAACAGAAGTCGTGTCAGGTTATCAGTAGATGAATTAGAAGATTTTACAAGAAAGTTCTAATTCATAAAAAAAATGTGCCTGCTTTTCGAATTGTTCCAATCACTTCAAAGTGACAAAGCTTTTACTGTGAAGCTTTTCAGGTCTACAGTGAAATGAGTTCCTGACTGTGTGGACAGAACTCTCATATGAGGCTTCTGGGCTCAAGGTCTGGGACATCCAGGTGGAAACTGTCTAAGACTTGGTTTTGGTGTGCATTGGAATGAAAGCAAATGCTGAGGTTCCCACTCTGCATAAATAAGAGTATTTTTCTGCCATCTCTATACAGTTCTGTTCTTGCTACCCAAACAGTAATGTACTTTGCTGTCACACTGCTTGTGAGTTGGGAATATTCATCTGCCTGGGAGCAGAGAGGCTCTTGGAAACCACAGAATGTTTTCTGCCAGTATGAGTTTCCATGTTTGCAAGATAGTTGATGGAGTGGCACCAGTTTGTGCTGTAGAGAATTCACCCTGTACCTTTGCATGCTTTGGCCTCTGGCTTTTCAGAAAATGATGACATTAAAGTGTTAGGTTTAGAAATTGGTTTTGCACTGACAGAAGCAAACTTTCTTTTTTGTTGTGTCCTGCCATAAACTACCCCCTGCATTTGGCTGTGATCAGATAATGCTGTATCAGCCAGGCCCTGCAGAATGACCATTTCAAATGAGTTTCCATGGGTATTGAACACTGACTTTTCCACTTTTTAAGCAATGATACTGAAACATTTGCTTCCACTTCTCTCCAGCCCTCAGTACAGAATCCTTGGGCAGATTCCTCACACTGACATCTACTGTGATGTGGAAGACTACGAAGAGGTAAGAGTGTGTTCTTCTGCATTGAATAGTTTCATGCGGTAGAGCAAAGACAGCTGTGGCAATTTGCTGCTTAGCCCTACCACACTGCACATCCAGTGCTGTCTGCTGAGCATCCACCTAGGCTGAAGTGAAAGAAAAGAAACTTGGGTTTAGTAGTACAAGCTATTTTCTTCAAAATGTGAGCTCTTTGTGCTGCATATATGCTTGACCAGGAGGTGATGAGAAGTGACTTTTATATTAGTGCCATCACACTAGCTTATTCAAAATGGGTTTGTAGGAATATCACTGCTAAACCTGCTATGTACACAAGTGCATACCAGGCCACCTTCTTGACTTGTGTGGCAATATGGCATGGAATTCATGGAACCCAGGATCCAAACTTGGATGTATGTTCTTCAGAATTGCCCAGACTGTTCCAAAGAGCATTGCCTCCACCCATCCCCGGCTTGTTAAATATACCTGATTAATGGCACAACTATTTAACCTGCACTTAGCTTCTTAAAAGGTGCCATTTTGTTCAACAAAAAGTTGGTGAAAAGATTACATTCTGTCAGTGTAATGGATATAAACATGCTGTATTTATCCACAAACAGCAACTGCAGCTTCCTGTGCATCAGTTTTGCTCTTAACTCTTGCTGTTTTGGTTTCCACAAGTGAGTAGAGTCTGATCCATCCTCTTGGCACTTCCCATTCATGCACTTGAGTACATTAATGAGGTTCCTCTCAGTCATCTCTTCTCAAGACTGAACGGGCCCAACTCCCTCAGCCTTTTCCTCATCACTGAGGTGCTCCAGTCCCTTCAGCATCTTCCTTGCCCTCCCCTGGACCTGCTCCAGGAGCTCCACATCCCTCTTGTCCTGAGGAGTCCAGAACTAGACACAGTACTCCAGGTGTGGCCTCACTGGGGCTGAGCAGAGAGGCAGGATCACCTCCCTCGACCTGCTGGCAATACTTTTCTTAATGAATCCTAGGATTCCATTGGCCTTTTTAGCCACAAGGACACACTGCTGACTCATGGACACATTTTCTACACTCTCTGCTGTGTTCTGAGATGCTGCTGTGAAGGCTACATCCCCCTCTGCTGAGCAACCAGTCTGTAAAACCTATGGGAAAAGATGATGCTGTAATCTGAAAACATTCTCCCACCAGCAGTTCTGCTTTGACTGTGCTGCAGAGCAGAAGTGCATGTGAGCATGTTTACAGCTGTATGCAAAGGAGAGGAGACTATTATTGTCACACTGAATGTGGTTAGCATTTCCTCCTCCCGTGTCAAGGCAGAGTTGGCAGCACGTGGCAGGATGATCTCTGCTCCTGGCCAGGGCATTTGCATGCCAAATGTCAGAGTGCAGCCTGTTCAGAAATGACTGCACTGAAAGGAGAGGAAAGAAGTGATATCAAGAGCTCTCTGAAGGTCTGTTTAAAGCCAAAAACTTGGTTTTAAACAGACCTTTTCTTGGAACCTGACAAGTCAAGAAAGAAAAAGAGAGACACGGAGAAGTAAGTCATTATGCCTGTCAAAAAGGAGGCTAAAAGGAAGCAATCCTAGATCTGCATCATTTCTTTATGGTAATACCAGCTGCAGGTAGCAGCACCAGAACACTGCAAATATTTAATTGCTTTTTATAGCTGTATGTTTGGTTGTTATAAAGAGGAAAAGTTACAAGGCATTGATGATGTGCAGTATTACACTGGGAAAGGGAAAGGTTCTGATCTTCTGGTTGGCTTTGCTCATGACAGTGCCAACCTTCTTTAACACATGCTGAGAGCCACTCAGGGTTGGCTGTTGTGCTGTTGCATCTTTGTGAGTCTTGCTTTTCTTCTGTTTAACTGTGTACATCCATTATCTTCCCTAGGTTAAAGAATATCCTGGAATAAAAATATTTCAGGCCAACACATCACTTTACTTTGCGAACAGCGAGTCGTACACAAGTGCACTGAAGAAAAAGGTGAGTCAAGTAAATTCTTCAATGTCTGTCTTGAAAATTCAAACTGGCTTCTGAAACATGCTCATCTTTCAGCTCCTTTAGTGTAGCCCCTAGTGCTTCTCAGCCTGTGGCCCCTGGTGATCAGTAAAAGATGAGAAGGTGACCCTCCAGACAACTACAAATTCTCTTAGGAAGCAACAACGTGGTGGGAGGGAATAAGCAAAGTGCAGCTTAATGCTGGCTGCTCATGAATGGAAAGTCTAGTGGCTGCAGAGCACAAACTGGTCAAACTTTTTTCCAGAAGGAACTGAAAGCAAAATGTCTGGAAGTAAAACCTTGCTTGTTGGGTGACTAACTTTACTGGAGTGTAAGACTGTGGAATACTGTGGGCACTGAATGCCTCTCATGGGCACCAAATTACCTGCACACACAGTGTGCCTGTGGCTTGGCTGGTGGGAATGGCAGGAACAGAATTGCCTGACACAGTGGCACCCAAACTAACTTCTGACAAATTTTTCTGTAGCTCCCATGATGACTCTTATACAAAACAGGTGGGTGGTGCTTACCCTCACAACACGAGATACAAGTGATTATTGTCCAAATGCACTTCTCTCCCCTTTGCTCTCTGCACTGAAATCAGCATATGGATGAAACAGACACCCTCTGACTTCAAGAAAAGAATGAGATGCATCTCTCTCTCAGCACAGTGCTTGCCAAGATTATTCCTTCCTATACTCTTCTCACCCCCACCAAGGGAAGCTGAACAATGTTGAAATCTATGGCAGTGATTAATGCAGTGCTAGTTGATACTGCAATGTCATCCTAACAAGCTGAATCTGCTCTGACTGTGCTTTCTTCTCATGACAGACTGGAGTGGACCCTTGTGCCATATTAGCAGCGAGGAGAAAAGCCCAGAAGAGACATGCCAGGGAAATAAAGGCAGCAAATGAACTCAGAAAGAAAGCTGTGTTGAAACTAGTGAGTTCTTCAGTAAATATTTACTTCTGCTTTATTGGCTAATGTGGTGTTACCATTCTGGTTTATCCAAGGTGCAGAGTGCTGCTCAGGTGGGAAGGCTTAGGGAGCAGGTGCTGTGCAGTGGGGACTGGTCACTGAAGGAACAGCATAAGGATCAGAGCTCACAGCTGGATAATTGTGTTGGACCTTTCAGGTAGCAGCACAGAGCCTCTCCACACTGTCTTACTGTCTCAGCAGTGGTGTTGGCAGAAATCAGAGGGACTGTGCCTCTGCCCCTCCCCATGCACTTCAAATAATCATGTAGAAATAAGATAGGATAGAATTGATTAAAATGAGCAGCCCCTGTAACAGGAAGGTGCCATCCACACTGCTGATCCTGGCGTGGTGCACTGAAAGGGTTGGGTGGGACATGCTTGTGATTTTATGCATGTTTAAACTCACCCCCATGGTGGGAGCTGGCATGTGCTTTTTACCATGGCAAACAAAAATGAGGCCTAATTAGAGAGCCTAATTGCTGTTGCCTTGACAGGATCAGCTGGGATAAGGCAAGGAAATGGAGTAAAAATATATGAACAGGTGTCAATGTTTGAAGGAAATGTAATTCACTCCTGAGGTAACAGCTTTAAGCTGGTTGTGTATGACTGAAAAGGCTGAGCATAAGACAATGAACCTTGATACATGAAGATACCTAAGTATATGTGCAGGTACAGCCAAGTTCTGTGGTGACTGGGAGCTGCACCTTCTAGAGGTTAAAGGACAGATGAGCTTGGGGAGGAGGGGGATCTACCTTAAAAAGCATTGACTGTCATTAAGCTTTATTTATCTTCTCTCCCAGACTAATGATGTAGAAGCAAGTGCAAAACATGAGATAGCAGATGATGAGTTACCTGTGAATGGAAAATTTGCAGATTCTAGTGCACCAGACGTGTCTCCTGACGAGCATGAACATTTTGTGGAGCCCAAAACAAGCATTCACTCTTTGATTCTGGATTTCACCCCAGTGAACTTTGTGGATTCAGTTGGAGCAAAAACACTAAAATCAGTAAGTACAGCTTTTCTTTTCTTCCCCAGAAAAACCCAGAGAAAACTTTTAAGATGCCCAATAGGCAACTTGTGAGCATGAGACAG